>NC_079442.1:32350759-32468259 GCF_903798145.1 Danio aesculapii | reverse complement strand
ATCCACCCCTACTCCTCCTCCTCTTTCCTACACTAATCCAGGACAGGACAACACACCGGCTCAGTGGCTAGCACTGTTGCCTCACAGCAATAAGGTCACTGGTTCGAGTCCCGGTTGGGGCAAGTTGGCGTTTCTGTGTGGAGTTTATATGTTCTTCCGGTGTTGACCTGAGTTTCCCCCGGGTACTCCAGTTTCCAAAGACATGCAGTATAAATGAAATGAATAAACCAAATTGACACAGTATATGAGTGTGTTAGCACTGGGCTTTCACTGCTTAGCCATATGCTAGTATAATTGGTGGTTCATTCTTCTATGGCAACCCCTTATAATCAAGGAATGGGCTGAGTGAACGAATTCGGGGGAGATCTCGAAACATACCTGGGCTCAGACTGCCCTCTCTCCTGATGAAATGGGAGGGAGCCCTGGGCTCAAGGATCTTCTGAGATTAGGGCTCTCTCCCGGGACAGCATGCCAAACACGCTTTATTATCAGTCACCAGCTAAGTGTAATCTCTTGAAATTGTAGTTAAACAAATTAAAACTAAGCAGTGATATTTCAAAACTAATAAAACAAAATTAAATAAAAGAAATAAAGAAATTAATCATAAATATCAATTAAAATCTTGTTCAATATATCAACAGCAATCAAGAGAATAATATTAACAATGAGAACAATTTTCCTTTTTTATTAATTTAATTATAATATAATATTAATCACTCTAATACAACAACCTGTATTTTATTACATAAAGCAATATTTTAATATGAATATGTACTCATTTTAATACTTTCTTTCTTTCCATCCCTATCTCACTCTTTGTATCAAACTCAAGAGTTTAATGGCCTTCTGTTGTTTTCTTTCCTCTGATGAAAAGCGCATGCTACTAACAATCTCTGTTTTTGGAGGAGCTTGTGTTTCAGCCTCACCTCCAGAAGCAGTGTAATTAAAGGCAGAGACTGTCATTTGTTAGGCCCTTGTGGTCTAATATGTCCCCCTTGCTGGCCGATGAAGCCGCCCTCGTCTCAGCCTTATATTTTTATAACCTAAACCACCTGTCACCAAGACAAAGCCTGGAGCTTTTATAGGGAACTAAATATTTTGTTTGGAGTGAACGCCTGAGCACTGTTTTCCTGGGCTCTGATGGTCTCTGTGTCCTCAGCAGTGCTGTAGTGAATAATAAGGAGAAACGCCTCAAACCTGTGTGAGGAAATAATACCAGAGCACGTTCACTACATCTGCCGTTAAACAGGGAAATATGTGACATTTACTATTGGAATTACTAATACAGAATTATACGCTGGGTAGCACAGTGGCTCAGTGGTTAGTGCTGTCACCTAAAAGCAAGAAGTTCACTGGTTCGAGTCCCGGTTGGGCCTGTTGGCATTTCTGTGTGGAGTTTGCATGTTCTCCCCTTGTTCGCTTGGGTTTCCTCCTGGTCCCCCATAGTCCAAGACATGCAGTATAAGTGAATTGGGTAAACTAAATTGGCCGTTGTATATGAGTGTGTGTATAAATGCGAGAGTGTATGGATGTTTCCCAGGACTAAGTTGTGTCTGGAAGGGCATCCGCTGTGTAAAACATATGCTAAATAAGGGACCAAGGAAACTTTGGTCATAATTAATGTAAACTTACTAGAACAATGTCATTTTTACTAACATTAACACAAGTTCGTATGTTATTGTGAATCTTAAGTCAAATATATTTTACTTTTGAAATATTATTGTATCATTTGATTAGATGATTTTTTTAACAAGACAAACGTTATTTGAAAAGCTGAAATACAAAAAATTATGTATCTTAGAAAAGCATAAACAGAGCAAAAAAAGTTAATTAAATTAAAGCTGAGGATGAAGCATTAAGTAAATGAACAATAAGTAAATGAAAACTACTATTGACTACCAAATAGTAATAGTACTCCCATTAGGGTGTCGCGGTGGTGCAGTGGGTAGCACGATCGCCTCACAGCAAGACGCTGGTTTGAACCCTACTGGGTCAGTTGGCATTTCTGTGTAAAGTTTGCATGTTTTCCCCGTGTTGGTGTGGGTTTCCTCCGGGTGCTCTGATAGTGTATTCGTGTAAATGCAGGAGTGTATGGATGTTGGGTTGTGCTGGGTTGCAGTAAAACATATATTTACGTAAAACATATGCTGGATAAGTTGGCGGGTTTTTCCGATGTGGCGACCTCTGATGAATAAAGGGACTAAGTCGAAAAGAAAATGAATGAATGAGTACTCCTACTAAATATTAATATTTAGAAAGAAAAATAATAATAAAAATGACAAAAGTAGTAAAAAAAAAATATATATATATAAAAAATTAAAAGAAAGAATTTGATGATGAAAAATAATAGTGAGACTTTATTTAATATGTCCTTGTTTTACATGTTTCATGCACTTACTATTGTGATGACAATTAATTATGCATAATTGTATCTAACTTTAAACTATAGGTGGGCATAGATCATTTTTTTAAATCTAGATTAATCTCAGAATTAAACTGGATTAATCTAGATTAAAATGGCTCATTTGAATTCTGCCGAAGGCATTCAGAATATGTGTGCTACCCAAATAATAAGTCTTTGAGAACGGGTTTCTCAAGCCAGGTGGCGCATTAGACCAGGGGCTTATCTCCTGTTTCCAAAATGCATCACAACCTGCTTGAGAAACTGTTCTACTAAGTTCTAAGTTTTTTTCTTTCCATTTGGCGTGCGTTATTAAATTCCATAACACTCTAACCTTACTCCTTATTTGCATCTAATACCCCAGTTTGTCACGGGGGCATGAATGAAATGTTCATTAGTTAAAGTGAAACTGCCGAACTACAGTTAAAGTCAGGCATCCTGCTGAAGGGCACTTTTTTGTATGACGGCTCACCGGTCAGGTATACATCCGTGCTAAAATATCAAGGTGAAAGTCATCATAGCTTGCTTAGAGTAGACCCAGCTCCCAACCCAACTTTGAGATTAGATTAACTACGATATTTTTTTTATTGTGCGATAATAGTCTTGCGTTAACGCAGTATGTTAACACCGATGACGGCTCACCACTATTTTAAACCTAACCCACATTCTAACACTAACCATATAGTAAGTACTAGGCATGGGACGATAACCGCTTTCAAGGTATACTGTGGTTTTGGAAAAGTCAACGTTTTAAAATCGCCAACATTTTTTGCTATACGGTTCCAAAGGTATGTATAAGATTTTTTTTTTTTATATCAGAAAAGTTATCCTAAGATGCCATTTTAAATTGTAATTAATTCAGTGTTTTTGAAACAAATGAAGACAGCAGAAGGCAATAATTGATTTTAATTATTTAGCCTGCCATGTTTACTGCTCCAAAATACTTAAAATATTTCTCAAAATAAAATATATTGTGTTCAAAAGGGGAAAAAAGTTTTTGTTTTTTACCCAAACGTTTACAAAAGAATATATTTTAGAGCAGTAAACACAACATCGTCAAACCGTGATATTTTTCTCCAAAGTTATCATACTGTCAGAATCAAATACATGTAGTTAATTAAAAATAACCAGTAGTTAAAATATTGTTGCACTATAACAAAAGCCTTAAAATATATTGTAAGAATATTATTTTACTATTTAATATTTTACTATTATTTTAATTTACTCATACAGTGTTAATATATTTGAGTATTTGTTAAAAATATTAATACATGCTGTAAACATACAGCTTATTTAGTGTTTGTGATGGCTAATGCATCATCTAATATTAACAAAATGCTTAACGCAATATGTTACCTTTCTTCATTCATTCTATCCTACTATAACCGATGTGTTTATTGTTTTACCATCAGCTTTAATTTGCTTGATCTGATTCAGCTCACCAAGACAAACGACCAATAAAAACATCTATAAAGACAGCAAACAGTATGTTATTTCATGGCCCACTTGGGCGATCTCAAATATCTGCTTGATATACCGTCTGCTTCACTAGTGGTTTTGAACTGATTTGCAAGTATCAACATTTGGATAAATGGATCTGATAATGATCATCCTCTTGGCCTGTTTTTCTCAGGCTTCACCGCATCAATCAAAGAAATAACAAGAGCAGACGCTGCACATGACATTTTCACATAAGATATTTTGATCATATTTAAGTGTAAATACTAAGCAGGCCATCTGTCTTTGAGGAGAGACGAGAGATTATCGCAAAAACATCACAACCAAGAAGAGGGGCATTTACTGCGGTACATTTTCCAACCAAAGAAAGGGTCGAGTTTCTATAACATGCACTGGAAATATATTAAATCTGCCTCTCTAGAGGAAGAGGACTGTAGATTCATCTCATCAAGAGACATTTTCAGTATAGTAAAATTACGTGTTGGCACATGAATGCAAAGCCAAGATGATATCCAGAGCTCTGGAGTTTACATGTGTATAATATTTATATCAAAGGAATCAAAACTAGAGAACAACCTACAATTTCCTAAATGTACAGGTCAATGCTTAGGCCTATTTGAAGATATATTTACAGAAGTGTCGTTTTTACATTTCCAATAAAATACAGAATATATATAAGCATCAATGCAGTATTAAAACTTAAAAATAGATATTTAAAAAAGAATTAGAGAATATACCTCCCTGCATATATCCCTGATATATGTTAATTCAATTCATCTTCATTTCTTTAGCGCTTTTACCATGTTGATTTTGTCAAAGATTGTGTTGAAACTGAACTATTATGGCAACTGGTAGGGTTTTGGTTATCTGACAAACCCTTACTTTGTGACTTAAACCATCAGCTGTTCAGATGAAGCAAAAGGGATCAAGGGTGCATCTCAATCAGCTCTCTTGTTCAGCAGACAGTAAACTGATTAGGGAGTCAGATACTTTAGGGGATTTCTCAGTTCTTCCAATGCACTGAAACGTTTGCTCCCTAAAGTCCCACAATGGACTGTGAAAATCAGGGAACGTTGATGCTCACCATGTTCCCTTAACAGAAGTTCTGAAGTGCGGATTATGCATCACGTGAACCAACTCACTGAACATAACAACAAACAAGAGACTGTTTATTTAAATAGAAACTGTTATTTATATTTGACCAAAAATGAACATAGTTGGGTACAGAACAATCTAAAAATCTTTTTGATTATTTCATATACCAGCAACCGTTCAACCATCAATTAATCAAATTATTTACAGTGCTTAGCATAATTGAGTACAGCCCATTTTGAAAATGTATATATTTTTCTATTTCTCAGTGAACATAGGCAATGTTTTTTGGTGCATTTAAACAAAACAGACTTATTAAACAGATATATTTATTAAAATAATATTTTAGTCATCAAACATATTTAGAAATTGAAAGATAAT
This sequence comes from Danio aesculapii, assembly GCF_903798145.1. Lineage (NCBI taxonomy): Eukaryota > Metazoa > Chordata > Actinopteri > Cypriniformes > Danionidae > Danio > Danio aesculapii. The sequence goes on along the minus strand of NC_079442.1, from coordinate 32,462,927 downwards.
ACAATTAAATCCAAGCTAAATATTGCAAAAAAAAATACAACCTACAAAATTTCCACAATTTTTTTTTTTTTTTTTTTTTTTTGCTTTTCTTGATTTTTCCTATTTTTTCAGTTTGTATTTAATATTTTTCTATAACATAAATTTGGTTGTACTACTTTTTGGACCGATATCGTAAGTTATTTTGTTAGATAAGCTCCGGATTTGGCTTCAGTACGGACTAATCTAATGTATATGCACAAATATAATCTTGTATAGTTTCCTATTAAAAATATGAATTTAAAAGATGTGAGCGGCGTACTTAAATATGCTGATATATATATATATATATATATATATATATATATATATATATATATATATATATATATATATATATATATATATATATATATATATATATAATGATTTTATTTTCAAAATATTAATTAAAAATGTGTCAAATGAATTCTAGTTTTGATGTTGTACAATGTTGTCTCATATCACACTCATACTGCATCCCAAATCACATACTAACACACTGTATAGCATGTGAAAAACAGTATGGGAGCAAAGTAGTATGTCCGATTTCATTATATTCAAAAAATAATAGACGAGAAGTACTCGAATGACCTAATACTTCCGGCAAGATTCTGAAGTGCACATCCAATCACTATACTATCCCATGAGGCCAATGCCAATCTGTATCACGCAACAATTAAGTGCGTCCAAATTCCATTCATACTCACATTATATATATTATATATATTACTATATAGAACATACTTTTCTACTCTCGTTCATGCTATATAGAACATACTTTTCTACTCTCGTTCATGCTACTGTATATAGAACATACTTTTCTACTCTCGTTCATGCTATATAGAACATACTTTTCTACTCTCGTTCATGCTACTGTATATAGAACATACTTTTCTACTCTCGTTCATGCTATATAGAACATACTTTTCTACTCTCGTTCATGCTACTGTATATAGAACATACTTTTCTACTCTCGTTCATGCTATATAGAACATACTTTTCTACTCTCGTTCATACTATATAGAACATACTTTTTGAGTGCTTGGTGATTTTGGACACAGCCTGAATTACATGAATTCATAATGACAGATATAAATGATCTAATGGATCTTGATCTAGGGAGCTATAGGGGGCTGATTGAAAAAGATGACTCTTTCAACCATAACAAGTATAAAAATAATTACGTCTAGGAAATATCCCCACAACTCAAAAAAACAAACTTGGGTATCTACCTTGTGTGTCTCCGCAAGTATACCAGTACATTTTGACCATAGTGAGTTCCCCATGAAGAAAAGGTAAAATGAAACTGTAAAACTGCAGAATGTTTTCTGTAAGGGTTGTGCTTAGGGGACATAATATGCACACTGTACAGTATAAAAGTTATTACGTGATCACATATCATTCAGGTTTTCCTCTCGAGTATTCAACAGTAACATTTAGCCTTTCAGTTTCAGTTGAAATGAATTTTGACAAAGGACTGGCTGTAACTGTGCAATCCCCACACCGTTCCACTCTCATGAGCTTAGGTTTGATCTAGTAATCAGCACAAATTATAATTTGGGAAAACTGCATCCCAGTACACTGCAGTAATCATTCAAAAAACGGCATCTTTGCATTTCCCAGCAGTGTCGGCTGTCATTATTGAATGTATTTCAGTTCATAGCGATAGTTTCTGAAGTATGCTGAAATGTCATGAGGTTAAAGTGATGAAATGAAACAATCAGTGTTCAAAAAACTAAACATGTTTTACAACATTACTTTTAATCCACAGCCTCAGCAAGTGTAACTGAACTTGTGTTGGTTCTTTTGGGTTGAACTATGCCTTGGCTCCAGAAGTCCAAATCGACTTCATTAAGCAAAGACTTGAAAGATGTTGATGCACTGTGTGATTATAGTTTCATATTGTGGCATGTAATTTTAGATACCTGGTCGTGCATGTGGTCCAGATTGTGAAACTGCTCCTTGATCAATGAACAAGAGCTGCCAGCACTCGTTGGCGCCACTGTTGTTTTTATACCGAAATGTGTCAAAGGATTTTAACTCCGCTTCTCAAGGCTGTGTGCTAATATCTGGCCATTGCATTGTGGATTTGGGCAGTCGTTAGTCTGTGGTTTGGTGCTGTGCAAGAATCAAGTCATCAATCTGATGTATACAAACTTTTCAGCAGGGAGTAGGAACAAATTTTCCTTTTTTAGCATTATTAAATCAATACATTAGAGGGTAGTTAAAGACGTCTGTTGGGCTGCTGTGAAATTACTTAAACCTTAGTGGAAAATATTGAGCCAGGAACTTATGGCATGAACTCCTCTTTTTTTTTCTGTTCTTAAACCATGTCAAGTTTTAAAAAGACTTCAGCGGTCTGTGAACGAAAGCCAAAGTCCTGTTTTGCTTTTAAAAGGTTTGGGTGGGATCCTGCTAAGCTCTCTCTCGCTCTCTCTTTTTGTCTGGCATTCAGAGCTTTTTACTCGATATTAGTTTTAATAGATTCCTCAATTCTGGCCCTCGACTAAGTGTTCAATGCCCATTATAAGAAATGGTCCTGATTGTAATGAAGTGATGTTTTTTATTTGTTTATTATTTTTATGTTTATGAATAGTTATTTTTTTACTATTAGAAATACTGTACAAATTATTGCTATGATAAAATTCACCACTGTTGGAACACAGTTTTATTTAATTTAATGGACTTTTGCTGAAAACTAGTTTCTTAAAACAAATCTTACTGACCCCAAAAGAGTAAATATCACTCATAAACAAAATACTTTATTCTGCATCATCTAATCAAAAATATGTATATGCTTGATGCTGATATTACATGGGATGTTAATCTGTCTTAATCTGGCTGTGTATCTAAAAGTGTTTTTAAAAATGTAAAAACTGCTAAGGTCATTATTATTACTTATTAGTTATATAGTCAATTATTTAATAATGTTAAACACCACTTAATATTTGTGAACTTGTGAAATATTGGAAAAACTTTCTCATAATTTTGTCTTACACACACACAAAAGCACACACAAAATAATATTTTAATAATAATATTACTTTTATAAGTAAACAGTAAAGCATTACTTTTAAAAATGAAATAATAATATCTGAATTACTTTTTAAAGGATGTAACGCAAGTTTCTTAGTTTAGTTTAGTTAATTCACTTAAATAAATTGCTGAATTAAAATTAATCAACATAATTAATTAAATCTCCCACACGATGAGAGAATGCGGGAACAGACAGAAATGAAGATGCCAGAGCCTTACATTTCTGCAACGGAAAATTCTCATTATTTTGAACACATGAATGAAAAGGAAAAGAGGATTATTTGACTGGACAGTGATTTTACTTTTTAATAAGACAAAACATTTCCTGCTTGACGTTAAATTATTTTCTAACTGTAACAAAAGGCAATTCAGTCATAACTCGATTGTAAATCAGATGTCATAACATTATTTATCAATATGTGGACCTTTTTGGATTGTCAGAAACTATAGAAATTACAAATGTAAAACAGGAAATACGTTAGAACCGTTGTTATTGGTGTAGCTCTGGGGTCAGGAAGTTCTCAGAAGATAACATTATCTTATATTAATTTGTTTTATGTGTTTTTAAAGGTAAATGAAGGTTACTGTGTGCTGTTAATTTCAGAGCTCCTCTATTTAAAAACTCGCAAGTTCTGAAAGAGATCAAGCCTCAGCCAGGTCAGAAAAAGTAACTCAAAAGCAATGTAACATATTACTTCCTAAGTAACTAAGTAACAACGCAACTAAATACTTTTTTTTGGGGAGTAACTCAATTACTTTCTAAAGTAACTTTCCCCAATACTGTTTATATATAAAGTATTTTATCATAACTATATATATATATATATATATATATATATATATATATATATATATATATATATATATACACAGTTGAAGTCAGTCTTTTTTCTTCTTTTTAAAATATTTCCCAAATGATGTTTAACAGAGCAAAGAAATTTTCACAGTGTGTCTCATAATATTTTTATTCTGGAGAAAGTCTTATTTGTTTGATTTCAGCTAGAATAAAAGCAGTTTTTAGATTTTTTTCAAATCTATTTTAGGGTCAAAATTATTAGCCCCTTTAAGCTAATTTTTTTCGACTGTCTACAGAACAAACCATCGTTATACAATGACTTGCCTAATTAGCCTAACTTAACCTAATTAACCTAGTTAAGCCTTTAAATGTCACTTTAAGCTGTATAGAAGTGTCTTGAAAGTATCTAGTAAAATATTATTTACTGTCATCATGATAATCAGTAAATACATCAGTTATTAGAAATGAGTTATTAAAACTATTATGTTTAGAAATGTGTTGAAAAAAATCATCTCTCTGTTAAACAGAAATTGGAAAAAAAATAAACAGGGGGGCTAATAATTCTGACTTCAACTGTGTGTGTGTGTGTATATATATATATATATATATATATATATATATATATATATATATATATATATATATATATATATATATATATATATATATATATATATATATATATAAAAAATTATGTTAGAATGCTTAATTTGTTAGTATTGTTATCATTTGCTTTTTTAGATATCCAAGTAAACTGAGATGCAGTACTTGCATTTAAATATGTGACTTTCTTTGAAAACATTCCATTGTCATCTGCTTACCGTAGATCTTGTGATATCTGTTTAATCCTGCATTGCTTGGGAAACGAAGGATGCATTTTGAAGCTGCTTTTGAAGTAGTCTTCAAAATGGGACAGGATTTGTTGCACCACAGTGACCCATTCAGTCTCCAAAGTATGAAGCCTCTTAATTGGCACACAGTAATTATGGTGGGTGTTTTCAGAAAAATGCCAGTTCACATGTGATGAATGCTTGGATATTGTTAGCAGACAAATTAAATAACGTAAGAAGAAAAAAGCCAAAAGCGGCAATAGTGTAAGAAACCCATATAAATCACCCTGTGCATTCAGATTAGATGAAACCGATCCATGTCGACTAGACTGCGGTTGGCTTTGGATGAGTTTTTATCTGATTTAGATGGATATCCCGTAGCACTCCTCCTATTGTGTTACTCCTGTTTGTACAGATGTCTTAATGATTTTGATTCTCTCTCTCTCTCTTTCAGTCCTGGTATCTGGGGAACTGATCATCACCACACACGCTCAAAGAGATGAACCCGAGGAGGCACAGACGTGGATCTGAAAAATCATTTTTGTGGAATTTACAAGAGGAAAAAAAAAAGTCGTGAACGAGATGCAAGAGGGAAAATCTGATATATATGCAGTATTTGTATATATACACACGCACACATATATATATACACAATATGTGTGTATAGATATATGTGCACACATATTTATATATGCATAATGACGTACAGTATAAGATGCTTCAATACACTTGTTTTTGAAAAGACTATGGAAATGGAGAAGAGCATGAGAGAGAACGGCCATAGAAAAGGAGACAGAAGAGGAGGATGTTTGTTTGTTTTTATTCTGGGAGGGCAGCCCGAACTATGGCGTACATTGACGGACATGTGGGAAAAAAAGGCCCATCCTGACTCCTGGAATGCCTCTCCTCAACCCCCTCCTTCTGCTACAGGTGCTGCTTCCTCCTATATGCAAAATAAGTATCCTTTATTTTCTTAACAAACAGGGAAGAGAAACCTCAAGGAAGGGGTTTTTCCGCTAGCATTTCGCCACAGGTTTGGAGGTGAGCACGGTCTGTTTTGATTCTTTTCTTTTTCTTTTTTTGTAAGGCAACACGACATGGAAAAGGAAAAACGAAAAAGTTTGATGCTTCCGCTCACACGACATTTCGGAAAACAAAAAAATGAAAAGGCTACTTTTCATCCACTTTTATTGACAATCATGTACCCGCGTCCTTGCTTTCGTTCAGAGGCGAAATTGCATTCTCCACCGTTTGTAAAGGAGTCCACTTTTTGGTGGACACCAGTCATGCTTTTTGTACATCGGAGGAATTTTAGTGGTACCTCAGTGACATTATACATCACAGTCAACGTTTATACACACACGCGCACACACACACACACTTACATGTAAACGCACCTATTTCGAGGCAATGGCTTGTACTGTTAAAGGCTACACGAGGTGTGTGTGTGAGCTGTAATACAGCCTTCATAGGACGACCCAGGGAAAAGCGGGGGTGAATTAGCACCTTCTTCTCTTCGCAATATGAAAACCCCTCATTCCCTGGACTCCCCTGTACAGTAAGTGTGTGTGCACGTGTGCGTGCCCGTGTGTTTGTGCGTGTCATAAACATTGGTAGTCCCTTATTCATCTCTGTGAATGCACAGATTTAGAGGGTTTTTGATTCATGTAGATACGTGGAGTTTTCCACATAGTGACAAAGGGAGTCGAATTATAGTTCTGTCATTACTTAGACAGTATTGGGTGTAGAGGATAGTTTTTTTTCTCTCTCTCTCTATTTGTAATTTGTTTTAATCCATTGGAAATTACAGGCATTGCACTACTTTGAATTTATGAATTCTTTTTTCCTCTTTTGCAAATTCCTGTTTGGCCTAATCATATGAAATGCTGCAAGTCGATTATTTTTGTCATGTTCTGATCGCTCGGTAGATGAGGAGGGTTGCTTTTCTAGTGGCTGATCAGAACGATCCGACATTTTCTATGTAAATGTGTCCACGTTTATGTCATTACTTTTATACAATTCCCATAGTTCAAGAAGAAAAACAAACAAAAAAAAAAGTTGTTTTTTTTCTCCCACGTTTCTATTGCGAGAAACTATGACTGTTTTTATTTTGAAGCAGATTATACACTTTAATCCGTAGGAATGTCAATGATTTGGTTGTTTGAATTGATATAATAAGGAAGTCAGTCGGTGATTATGCTCTGTCCCAGAGTTGACTGGGAGGCGAATGCCTTTGACCAGCACGTCTCCGGCTGGTTGCCTCAGAAATGGGTTATTCTGCACTCTGAGATGTGTTGATTTGTACTAATGAAATAACATCAGGGCTTAATCTACAACGCTACCGAACCCAAATCACGAAGCCATGAAAAGTGCCTGAGACATTGCAAGATTTTAATTTGAAATTGTTTCTTATTTTTAAGACTTGGACATTATTTGCTTCTTCTACTGTGGTTGGTTGTTGTTGTTTTATAAGTTCGAGGGGTTGTTTTTATGCCCAGAGAGATATACAGCCTAGCAATCCCCCAAGCCCCTCTTTCAGCAGCATGGGCGAACGCATAGCCACCGAAAATTGCAAACGGCTGAACAAAACACACACACCACAGCGTTATAATCCACCAGAACATGACAAAATCAACACATATCAGAGCTTTCCTAGGTACCTTCACCAATACATACGGCAATTTCCAAAATATATATATATATAATGATAATATCCACACACAACTCTGGTTGCTTCGGCTAATCTTTTATAATGGCTTTGCATACACATTCTATTGAGTTGACCCAGAATACATTAGACATGACTTGTTTTAATGGTGCTGATATGAAAATTGTATGGAAATCTCTATATATGAATTATATATATATAACAGTGCATGGTGCTTTCAAGAGAAAACTCACAAGAATTAAGCTCAGACGACCACCGTATCGCTGACATGGGCGCATGGCAGATAATCTTAGTATTAGCTCTGAAGCTAAATGCTCCTGACTTCTCCTTCAAGACCCCCTCGAGCAAAGAGCCAATGACACAGATGAATTTTACCTTTGTATTACATTGGTTTTGACGTTTATCCCTCTTCTACTTTGCACGATATTTTATAAAACATATTATGTGCCTTGCCTTTAGTTAAGAACGATAATGCATAACTTTAAAGGATTCATTTTGTTTCTTCTTTTTTTTTTTTTTTTTTTTTGATGTAACCGGTGTCGCAAAGGATTAAAAATGATGCATGTTTGATTGCCTGTCATAATCAGATTAAGACTAACAGGTTACCTGATAGCTGTAGTTTTGAATGGGTGAGAAAGGCTTTTTTTTAAATCACTGTAGTCAGCATGAAATATTCCCTGCTTTATTTTACCGCCGTTTTATGTTCATGTATTGAGAAACAGTATAAAAAAAATCTGTGAAAGATGCAGTACCAGCTCTCTCCATATCTGACATTTGAATTCCCTTTTCATGTTAAACGTATTATTGTTTGATTGTATGTTATCATGTTTTTGAATGAGTTTGTACTCATTATGGATGTGAAGAGGAGCGGCCGGAGATGGATTCAAAATTAAATGGCCGTCCTCTATAAACTTTAGTTTTGGTCAAGTTTAAATTCCACAACTGAGCACTTATAGCCCCCGCAGTGTGATTTTTGCTTCTTATCTAATGCGTTTCTGAAAATCTGGGCATTTCTTAGCCAGATAGTTCACCCAAAATTAAATGTTTGCTCTTATGTTGTTTCAAACTTGCTGAAACAGTCAACCGTCTTACTTTTGGACCCCTTTGACGTTCAGTGTACTGACAAAACGACAATTATTATAAGGTTTCGAAACAACATGAGGGTGAATGAATAACGGCAAACTGTGAACTGTCACTTTAACCCCTGTAAAACACTGGCTGCAGTAGAACATGTAGTAACGTGTGACATAAATGATTTTTTACAATTTACGATTAGGTTGTTTTACTAATCAAATCCCTTATATATGTCCGTACATTAATTCTAGACAAGTAGCTCAAACATATTGTGTCCAGTTCTATGTACAGACACGAGAACAGCAAAACACACTGAACTGCTGACTCTGTGTCTTCTTAGAGAATGAATTAATCCACCAGAATGCTTCTTCTTCTTCTTCTTCCTCTTTTTATAAAAGTAGATGGTAGGAGATAATTTATAATTGGTAGCGTGTAGTGTCAGGGGAGTTTATATTGCGGAGGAGAATATATAGTGTATTTCTGGAGCTGGGTCAGGAGAGGCCATGTTGTAGTTTGTGATGCAGTGTACAGTATTGTTTCTGCAATGGATATTGCAACGCTGGTAGCTAACGCCATTTGCTGGTAGCTATTTGAGAAAGAACAAGAGATTTTGTTTACATGACGCCCGTGGTAAGATCTCGGATGATTTTCGAGCCTATCGTCCTCAATCCTGGCCAAAAGTCGGAGTGCTAAAGCAGAACGGCTCTCCTACACCATGATTCAAACTTTCGCAGAAGTGCTAGCATCATTCAGCAAGCAATTTCCCTTGTGTTTAATAGGACAGGCAATGGGACAGGAGTCTGTTTTGGAGAATTGCGATTGTTTTATGCTAATTTTGGGGGTTATTCTTTCTGGAAACAGACTCTCATGATCCACTGCCTGTCCTGTGAAGATTTGCACTGCTCCATTTTCATCTTTCTGAAGCTGTCAACCCTCTGGCCAGGATGAGATGGTGGGCTCAGTCAAACAGGGGTGGTTTTCGCCAGCACAGCAGCTCTTTGATGAGCTCTGTGAGCATGCTGTCGTCTTCTTCGTTTGCTTTTTGTGTGTGTGTGTGTGTGTGTGTGTATGACAAAATTGGCTACACATGGCCGAGAGATGGAAACACTTCAAGAGTGGGTTGTTACCCCGATTTGTGCTTTTTAAAGTGGCCACAGGTGATGATTGAACTTGCTATGATGCGAATAATGCATGTTATTGGATAAAACATTATCTTACTATTTGATTGCGAAATTCTTGACTAATAATTTTTATATAGGTGATTATCATTTTTCTGCGTGTCGTTGAATTGTGTATAAATGCTTAACCATATATTCAGTAGAATGAGGATAAAGGCGAAAATGTACATAAAAATAACTTTTTGTATGAGAATTTCTTTCTTTTTTTTGTATGTTTGAATTTAGCAGTCATAAGCTTGTGGTCAAGCCACAAAAAAAATTTGAAAGCTCCTTCTAAAGGATCTGCTGTTGAGAATTTAACATCAGCACCATTCGCATACACTTTTCACAGTGATATTTTGATCATGAAAAACGGTAAATTCAGCATCACTTGTCGTCATTTTAAACGGAGCCAACAGCTTCATCAAGCTTTGAGATGTTTATGCAGATTCCATTGCCATTTATTGTTGTTATTTCCAAGACTTATTTTAAAACCTCTGCACTTATTTTTTTCCCCTTTTTTTGTCATGCTAGTTTCAAGAGCTTTGAACACTTTTTTCTCTACTTCTACTTGGAAGATTGCACTAGATAATCTGGCATTGAATCTTTGTCTAATAATAATTAATAGTTGTTTCTAAGGTTTGCTTCTCTGGGAATATTTCTCAGCCTTGTTGTTGTATCATGATGAATAATGATGAGAATGGAAGAAAGATGAGATGAAGCTGCTTAAATGCACCCTTTTTTTTTAATCTGTTGTCATTTGTGATGAATTGCTCCTTTATGATGTTGAAATCACGCCAGGTTCCTGTGCACTGCAAACCTTAGAAGTTTGAACTGGATTGTTGAGAAAAATTTTCTAAAATAGCCTTTCTTTTTCTTTTAAAAAATCTAAACATCTCTAAAGCAAAATGCATTTACATGACATAGTCAGAGATTGTATCTTAGTGAAGTTTCACAAACTAATTTCGAGAGGAGTACATGATATGATTTATCGCGGCTGGTCTCCCATTCGTAATCATTAGTAAGCCAATCTGATTAATCCAAATTCACTATAAATAGCCTGTCTAAAATTACTCCCTTAAGCTGCGGTCACACTAGAGTTTGTGTGTGCGAAATCCTGTTTTACGGTGCTGCAGAAAGGGGCGGGATTAAACAAGATGAGTAGACATTTAAAAAAGCAAGTAATTGGTCCATGTTTTAAATTCCTGTCCAGAGAGGTCATATTTTGATCTTCGATTGGTCTCACGCAATCATGTGATGCGATTTTGCAGGTCAGAGTTCACCAAGCTTGAACTTTCCAACGCAGCGAACTGCGAAACTTGCCACACGACCTTGCGTTTCCGGTCTGACTCATTCGTGCGTATGAATGGAAGTCTATGGGGAGAAAAGTGCAATGTGATCGCAGCTTTATCTTCGTTTTATAAGAATACTCCCATCCACCCCATCTCCCCCTTTTCCCTCTTTACCAGGGGGAGCTCTCAAGAACTACCTGATCTTATACCCCCTTACATGCATGTTTTCTCCCAAGACAGCATGCCAAACCTGCTAAGATTATCAAGCAATATCTAAGTGTGAACTCTTGAAATTAAGTTTATTTGTCTTACCCAATGGCACAGTTTTTAGCTCATTTTAGTGATTGTGTTTGCCAATGGGATGAAAAGAATCAACTTTAAAATATGTAGATTTAACACATATTTGAAAGTTGTAAATAATGTTGAGCATATGACTGACAAAATACTATTCAGTTTTTTTCTGGTCCACAATGTCATGTTTATCTAAATTTGTTAGTTATTTGTGAAAATAACCTGAAATTTCTGAGCGAGAATTGTTTCCACACCATTTTCTTTGGTTTACTGTTCAAAGGTTTGGGGTTTGTAAGATTATTATTTTCTCCTCTTTTTGAAATGTAGTACTTTTTAAAGTAAAGTATTTAAATCACATTAAACACATTTCTAGTAGCATTTTGATCAGCCAGATTTTTTATTTCTATAATCTCACCAACCCCACACTTCTGAATGCTTGTGTACACTATACATTGATTTATTTAAAATAAATTAGGGGTGTTTAGTTTTTTTTACCTGAAAAAGTGGGGTTTTTTTGCCATATAGTTACTTTGGCCACCTGTAGACAATCAGTGGCATGGCTGATAGATTTATGGTGTGTTTGTTTGTGCATGTGTGTGTAAAGACTAACAGATCTAGCAGGACTTTAGACCTCACTCTTCTGAGTGCCTTCCTAGATTCAGCCTGGAGCTGTTGGATGTGGGTTAACGCTGTGTGTTCTTCTCGTTTTCTACCATCAGCCCACTCATGCCTGTATTTACCAGAATCAGCGGAATGTGCTTCACTAAAAAGATTGTTTAACTCTGAGGTCCAGGCACTTTAATTAGTCATTGACACATGTAATTATGCTGAATAGAATGTAGATTTCCCTGTTCACCCACTGACATAAACAGGATGTGAGGAGATTCTACTTAGGCACACATGAAGAATTGACCTATCGGTAGCTGTGCCCCTACTTAGATACTTTTTGCTAACTCGGACAAACAAAATGCAATTGCTGAATGTCTTACACTGAGATGTGTCAGTGTAGAGTCTTGTCCCAAGACGTTTTTGATACATTTTGAGGAGCTTTTAAGTGGGACTTATATATGCCATGTAGAGATATGTAAAATTTTTTAATTATCGTCACAACCGCAGATGACATCCGGGATCAACATTGTTCATGTACCGCAGGGGAAGATTAAATAACATAACATCAACCTTAACAAGGTTACATTTAACCGGGTTAATATGTAGAGGTGCTTATTAGGGATGCACCCAAATGAAAATTCTGGGCCGAAAATGGAAACAGAATCTTAAAATATTTTGTAATATTTATTTATTGTTTGAATAAATAAAATTTTATTATAGTATTTATAGTATTTCTGTAAGCTGGCGACACGGTGGCTCAGTGGTTAGCCTCACAGCAAGAAGGTCGCTGGTTCGAGTCTCGGCTGGGTTAGTTGGCATTTCTGTGTGGAGTTTGCATGTTCTCCCTTTGTTGCCGTGGGTGTCCTCAGGGTGCTCTGGTTTCCCCCACAGTCCAAAGACATGCTCTATAGGTGAATTGAATAAACTAAATTGTCCGTAGTGTATGAGTGTGAATGAATGGGTGTGGATGTTTCCAACTACTGGGTTGCAGCTGGAAGGGCATCCGCTGCGTAAAACATGTGCTGGATAAGTTGGCGGTTCATTCCGCTGTGGCGACCCCTAATAAATAAAGCTGAAAAGAAAATGAATGAATAAGTTTTCTAAGTCCTTTTAAATATAATCCGTTAACTTAAATTGCAAAAGTAAAAAAAAACACAAGACAATATAATGACATATTAACAGTAAAATTTTATTGACAGCGAATGAGTCGAGATGCGTAATTTTGACAGCACAGTAGAGCAACAGGAGCAAGCATACTATAAAATCTTAATCAAAAATTGACATAGTCCTATTGCCATGTTATTTGAGTGGACTTTCCTTTGAACTTTCAGTGAGCATGTGCGGTTAATGCCTAAATAAGTATACGTTTACATGAACAAAATATCCACAGAATAGAAAATTAAGCTTTTTGGAATTTTGACTTCAGAGCATATGCAAGATAATCAACATTGATCAGTGCAGTGACATGAATGACCACACTCGCCATTGAAATGAATGGGTTTCATACTATAGTTTCGTTGCACAGAGCTTTCTGCATCTGGTGTAAAAGCTGCTTCACACTGCACAGCGACTTTAGCTGGAGGGAGAGTGAAGCCAGAGCGCTGAACTTTTTTCCGAAAAAAAACAAAAGTGCCATTTTTAGCTAAAGATTATTGATTATTAGTAATTATTGACGAAACAATTTGGTGCATCCCTACTAATAATCTAACTTACCCAAACAGAGGCTGTGTTACTATATAGCGATTTCTTCGACTTACTTTAGAATGAGTGTATACATCCTTTTCAATCTTCTGGACATTAAGCTGTCTTGTTTAGTGTTTAGGAATTATTTTAGATTAGTTCTACAGCTCATCCTCTCAGTATGCCTGGAATCAGTGTTACAAGCACCCCAGGCTCATCATTTCACTACTTTTGCATCACAAACCCCTACAAGCATCATCAAGCATCAGATCTTCCCATGTTCGTCTGTGGCACTGAAGCCTAATTAGTCCGAGTTCTCAATCACCATTGGCTGATCTGCGTTCAAGGGGAGGGGCTTACCGATAGGTCTATTAGACATGAAAAAAGTATCGTTTCCTTCTGCGGTTTGCATGCGGTGAGATCTTTGTTTTGTCTGTTGTCAGTAAGGGCTGGACAAACTCTTCAGGGCTGAATGCAGTTTCTACACTTGATCCTTAATTGTCATTCTGGCTGGTTTGGAACCCACAGTAACCGCTCAGTCATACTGCTTAGCTGTAATAAAAAAGGTTTTGAGGGATCTGGGAATTGTAAAAATCTGAATACCATCTATGCAACAAATCCTGATGTTTTGCTAATATTAAGGAGCTAATCAGTGTGTGTAAAGCATATTCTATGCCTAATTTAGCATTATAGTATGCACTGACTAGTTATGAAGGAATAACGACTGCGTTTACTTCTGGTCAGAGTTAGCTATTGGGGTCTTTACAAAATGTCCACTACATTCATCAATCATTTGTGTGCTCTTGCCAGAAGAGATCAATAGACAGCACTGCGAATGATGTCATCAAGTCAGACTGTCTACGTTCTTAAAAATGTATGCATATTATGCTATAAACTTTATAATAGATTGTTTCTGTAGCGGCAACATGGTGGCTCAGTGGTTAGCACTGTCACCTCACAGCAAGAAGGTTGCTGGTTCAAGTCCCGGCTGGGACAGTTGGCATTTCTGTGTGGAGTTTGCATGTTCTCCCCATGTTTGCGTGGGTTTCCTCCGGGTGCTCCGGTTTCCCCCACAGTCCAAAGACATGCGCTATAGGAGAGTTGGATGGACTAAATTGGCCATAGTGTATATGTGTGAATGAGTGTGTATGGGTGTTTCCCAATACTGGGTTGCAGCTGGAAGGGCATCCGCTGTGTAAAACATATGCTGGATAAGTTGGTGATTCATTCTACTGTGGCGACCCTGATGAATAAAGGGACTAAGCTAAAGGAAACTAAATAAATGAATGAATGTTTCTGTAGCTACAACCAACTACTGATTTTAATTCAATTGTCATTTGCAATGCTTCATGGGATTGTAGTTCTTTCCCTAAACGGTCTTTTACTCACATCTTTTTTCTTTAAATTAAATTAGTAATGTTGTGATTCACCTGGATAATTTGTTTAATGGCTTAAAACACTTTAACAAAGACTTTTTAAAAACCCCTATGTGGAAAAAACAAATGTGAAAAATACATCCAGTGCCCAGCTGAAAAAGTAAACGAGTACGATTGCACTCCATGACAGTAATTCTGACACAAAGTGAACGCAGCATTCTCACACTGATCTTTGCGCATTGGTCTTTGCCCAGGTCTGAAAGCGAATCCTCCTGAGAGCGCATTTGTGTGCAGGTGAGGTCACTGATTATTTTGGCATTCTCCCATTCAAAAGTGTAATTCAAACTTTGCAGCATTGTTTGAGATTGAGCTGTGGGGGTGATGGAGGGTTTCCATCGGAGTTTGATGACTGTAGAGTAATGGTGGCACAGACGGTGTTTGTGGGATACAGTTCAATATGAATGAAGACCCATCCTTAACATTTGTAGAATGGCTAGTTGTTTTGGCGCTCTCTTAGCAAACCAGCAGTTCAAATCAAAGTTATATACGGTGAAATAATAATAATGATTTTAAAATGGAGTAAATACACAAATCTAACATGCAGTGCCTGTACAGCTTTGGTTTCTTTTCTTCAACCTTGTGTAATCCGTGTTTTAACTCTACTCTGCAGTTTTTGTTAATCAGATGTTTTTGTATGTTATCATGGATCCAAGTGGCCAGATTTGACAAAGTCTTTCACTAACTATCACGTTATTAACTAACGTTTGAGGTTATTATGATGCTGTGAGGCTTTTCTAAACCTGTCCCTAAGGTCGAATTACCTGAAGAATACCTGTTAGTCAGAAAAGCCATTCATAGGCTTTTGCGATTTATGCAATATTTTGATAAGTCTTTCACAAATGAATTGCCAAAAACACCCTGACATACCGCCTGCTCCCGAATGTTTGACACCCCCGAAACAGTCACGCATCAATCTTTCAGGGTGCCCTCTCCCCAATTTTCGTTTTATTTCTATAAATATCTCTACCGTGGTTGTTTCGTTTGTTTTTAAGCATGCTGTTTTCTCGATGCTTGGAGTTGAAAGGACGAAGGTTGAAATGTTTTTCAGAGAGCATTCTGATGCAGTGTTAAAATTTCAAGGTTTTTCGTTGGTTTTTTTTTTCCTTCCTCTTTTTTTAATCACATTATTCTTTACAAATATTACCATAGTAGTTACTCATTAAACGCTTGCTTGCTGCACAGATAAACACACTTCACACCAGGAAGGGGCATGTGGACATTTAGTTCAGACACATTCACAACTGACACGGTGACATGCATCCGTCTTCTTTTGGAAAACGCATCAGATTTTCGTTATTTGTCTCTGTTTCTCGCTAAATTGTAACCTATCAGCAAAAGTCGGTATGTACGTTTTTTGAAACAGATGAGAAGAGAGTTTTTCTCATGCACAACAAACTAAATTTGCCATGTGTTTTTGAACTGGTGTGAGGGGGAAATTACAGCTTTAACAATATTTCATTATAACATTGTATTCAGCCATCGCTGTTCGCAAAAAAAAAAGAAAATCGCTCATGAATACAGTACTGGAAGTGAGTATGTTTCCCTATGCAAAAAAAATAAATAAAATGAAAATGAAATAAAAAAATAAACAAAGCTATGCTACAACTCTGATATGAGATGGCTGGTTTGTTTTCATTCTTTTTTCTCTTTCCGACCAATCAATGTGTTTTTCTTTCTAACCAATTAGACCCAGCGTCTGCTGAAGTTACTTGGCAGTCTTCAATGTTTATGTCGATTAATCTTGATCGTCGTGTCTTTGTGTGTTTTGGATGTATATTTCTTGTTTTTTAGGTCATTCCCAGGTGAAGGCAGCCCTGTTGCCTAATTTTAGCTCAAGTAAAACTCTTTAAAACAACCATTTTTTTTCAGCATTTTGGTTGCTTGTTTACATAACCTATTTTGGAGTTTAAAAATAGGTCAAATTCAATAAAAGGGAGCAGCATGGTGGCTTAATGGTAAGCACTGTCTCCTTACAGCAAGAAGGTCACTGGTTTGAGCCCTTGCTGAGGCAGTTGTGGGATTACTATGTGGAGTTTGCATGTTCTCCCCGTGTTTGCATGTGTTTCCTCAGGATGCTCCGATTTCCCGTAAGGTCCAAAGACGTGTGGTAAAAGTGAATTGGATCAACTAAATTGGCCGTAGTGTATGAGTGTGTGTAAATTTAAGAGATCATGAGTGTTTCCCAGTACTGGGTTGTGGCTGGATGGGCATCCACTGCGTAAAATATGCATAAATAGTTGGCGATTCATTCCGCTGTGCTGACCCCTGATTAATAAGGGACTAAGCTGAAGGAAAATGAATGAAATTAAAGCGATAGTCAACCAAAAATATCAATCTGGTATTATGTCTGTGCTGACTTTTCTTTTTTCTGTCCACAAAAGGAGAGATTTTTATAAGTAGTTGCACTTTTCCATAGTCCATATAATAGCATTCAATAAAAATACACAAGAATTACTAGATTGTCCCGTACCAAACAAGCCAGGGTTCAATAAAAACCAAACCAAAGTTTCTTACTATGGCCATGTGTCTTTGTGCGCATTTATGAAACATTATCAGTGCTACACTGCACTCAGCAAGGGTGTAGATTTGCTCTTGACATTGGTGGGGACATACACCCCAATAACACGTGCATAGAACAGCACAAATTCTCTTTCGTGCTTTTAAAAACATGAATAAAGGCTTTAAATGCTTAATAATATGAATAGCAATTAATGAAACGCGTCCCATGCTGCAGAAGTCAATTTACATGATTTTACTGCAATCTGCCTTTGAGGAGGTATGAATGTAAAGAAAAATAGAGAGGCACGTGACGCAATTTAACCGTTTGATAAATTTGATAAATTATGATAAATAATAATCAGGAAACCCAAAATCGAAACTGAATTTCGATTTAATTTGATTAATATTTCTATGGTGTACTTAAAAATTTGAATCTCTGAAAAAAAAGTAGCTACTTATGTCCACATCTTGTACAGTGAAGGAGGACTGGAAAAATTCCTTGTTTTGGTGCTCCTCACATCCAAACGTAATTACAGCTGTCGTTAACAGGATAAAAAGGCCCACCCAATCACACTGTTATGTGTTTGTGGGAGGAAGGACTCAAGAAGAGAACGTGATTTATCCCTTTCCGCATGTCTTGGTTACTAAGGATTGACGGAGCATTATTTTATTTTGAAGGTGATTAAGTTATTGGTGGGGACATTTCAGTAATTGCTGGATATTGGTGGAGACACATCCCCTCAATCCATGTCAAAGCTACACCCCTGGCACTCAGACTTGTCCATGGGTTTTAGTATCCCCAAATTATTAGTATCTGAAATGTTTCAGCATACCAAAAATGCTTTAGTATAGTTTGTATTTTTACTTAAGTGAGACAAATGTGGTGCTAATCGACAAGAGAAGGTACCAATCAAAGGTCCGTACACCATACCAATCAAGCAATACAACTGTTTATTGCTGGTACATACAGATGATGTCAATTATAATAATAATAACCATCATATTCATAAACCATATTCAATAATGGGCAATAAAAATGCATAAAAGGCTTATCATAAGAAATAAAACAAGTGGATCAAAGACAGATTAGGAATGAATAATACAATGTCAAGCAAGGAGATATTTACAACCTCGGAGATGTGCCATCATCTTCCTCTCCAAAGACAAGGGAGCCTGTTGCAGTCACATTGGAAGACCCATACATACAGTTGAAGTCAGAATTATTAGCCCCCCCCCCCCCCCCCCCCTTTTTAAATATTTCCCAAATGATGTTTAACAAGAGCAAGGAAATTTTCACAGTATGTCTGATAATATTTTTTCTTCTAGAAAGAGTCTTATTTGTTTTATTTTGGCTAGAAGAAAAGCAGTTTTAAATTTTTTTTAAAACCATTTAAGGTCAATATTATTAGCCCCTTTAAGCTAGATTTTTTTCGGATACTATACAGAACAAACCATCGTTATACATTAACTTGCCTAATTACCCTAACCTGCCTAGTTAACCTAATTAACCCAGTTAAGCCTTTAAATGTCACTTTAAGCTGTATAGAAGTGTTGAAAAATATCTAGTCAAATATTATTTACTGTGATTATGGCAAAGATAAAATAAATCAATTATTAGAAATGAGTTATTAAAACTATTATGTTAAGAATTGTGTTGAAAAAATCTCTCTGTTAAACAGAAATTGGGAAAAAAAAAAAAACGGGAGCTAATAATTCAGGGGCACTAATAACTCTGACTTCAACTGTATGTCTGAGAATTTTGGGCAATGCGCAGTTGTCCTACTGCAAAGGTTCTAATGTTACTTCGAGAAGTTCTCACCTTTATATTCAAAATTTGGTTGCTGGCCAAAGGTCGGCCTGCTAGTTTAGAGAGTAGAGGGGAGTTGATCTATTTGAGAAACAGGGTTATTAAACATAAAATCGTGAAATCACTCATGTGGATATTTGAGTACATCAGAAAATTATTCAATATTGTGCCCCTGACCCCTGAAAAAGCAGTGTTTAACTTTAAAGTCATGAAATTCCGTATCATCAGTTCCTTCGTTGAGCGTAACAGGAAAAAAAAAACAAGTGAAAAAAAGCAAGTGAGTTATGAGAACTCAAGATTAACCGCAAGCAACACAAAATACAACAAATGTACTTTATTCTCTGAGGTGAATATAGTGAATGTTCGAAGGCCTGTTCATCTGTCAGCTGTGTTATGGAGCCTCTTTTATTGTTGCGTATGCACAAAGTAGACCTGATAAATGTGTACGCCACTTCTTTGGGCATGCAGAACCATTGATTTGTGGCTCATTTTAATACACATGGAAGTTCATAAAGGGATTTGCATTGACTAAATATAGTTAAAAGTGGGTGTGTAAAAGCAGGTATGTAAGACTTATTCAGATACACAGATTCTCAGGTAAACAGTGATTTGTAAAGCTGATATTGTGTGCCATTTTCTGCAATCTGGCATATCTTCATTTTTAGTAAGGTTTATAGGCAGTTTTATAAATGAGGCCTCTAGTCATCTCAGCTAATCATACATTTATTCACTACCTAACAAAATTCTTGTTACCTATCCAAGTTTTAGGACCAACAAATAATAACTTGACTTCTAGTTGATCATTTGGTATCAGAAGTGACTTATATGAAAGGCAAAGGCCTCTAGATTACGTATATTTAACCAAAATAAAATATGATCATGCCTTGATTTGTAATTATTTAATTTGGACAGTAAGGTCTGACTTTGCTTAGACAAAAGTCTCGTCACTTAACAGAAATAATGTACAGTATAGAATATAAAGTCATGGTGCAGTGGAAAAAGAATTAATATTGTATTTGACTCCCATGAGCTTGGACGACTGCATCCATTCATCTCTGCAGTGACTCAAATAACTTATTAATAGTCATCTGGAATGGCAAAGAAAGTGTTCTTGCAGGACTCCCAGAGTTCATCAAGATTCTCTAGATTCATCTTCAATGCCTCCTCCATCTTACCTCAGACTTGCTCAATAATGTCAAATCTGGTGACTGGGCTGGCCAATCCTGGAGCACCTTGACCTACTTTGCTTTCAGGAACGTTGATGTGGAGGCTGAAGTATGAAAAGGAGTGCTGTCCTTCTGAAGAATTTGCCCTCTCCTGTGGTTTGTATGTAATAGGCAGCACAAATGTCTTGATACCTCAGGCTGTTGATGTTGTCATCCACTCTGCAGATCTCTCGCATGCCCCCATAATGAATGTAACCCCAAACCATAATTTTTCCTTCACCAAACATGACTGATTTCTATGAGAATATTGGGTCTATTTGGATTTCAATAGGTCTTCTGCAGTATGTGTGATGATTGAGATGCTGTTCAACAAGTCAAGTTATTATTTGTTGCTCTTACAACTGGGATCGACAACGACTCAACGAAACAAGACTTTTGTCAGGTAGTGTATGTTTATTCATGTTGTGAATAAATCTTGGTGCTCTTGGGTATACAGAGTACTTCCATTACACATATTTTCATGTAAAATGCTATATAATGGACTTTGTCATAGTAATTGGTGCTTGATAGTGGTTACGCAGGAAGGGAATGACTCATTTCTGTGCAGAACAAACTTTGAATCACTAAACATTTGAAATGACACTTTTAATTCTCTGAGCACGAGCTGCACAGAACAGGAGAAATGGAAGAAAACGAATGAAAGAGCGAACTGAACACTTGCGGTTGGAGGTTTGTTTTGGGTTCAACTTGGCTGAGGAGGAGCATAACACACCTGACTCTAATCATCCCCCAATCCATTACCCCAGATACAAGATTGCTGGAGCCACGTTTGGAAAAGTATAATTTCAGCTCTGGAAAGGAAGTCAAGTTTTATTTCATTTTAATGGTTCAAAATAGCACGAGCCAGCACAAGGTCCTTTTTCTTTTAAACGTAGGAAGGGGGTGAATGAGTGCAATAGCACTTGTTGAAAGCTCTGCCTGAGTCTCGCCAGGAGCCCCTCATGAGCTCATTGCAGAATGGAGTCAAATTCCAAAACAGACACTAACCAGAGGTACCTGTTCAGCTTCACTCTTTCCATGAAACGCTCGCTTTTCGGACACCCAGTAATCACAAACCACGATGATTTAGTTCTAAAATTGATTCGTAGGAAGGAAATAAGTGTAATATGAAACACCTTCTGTTTCATTTTATATAGAGATGGACAGCAATGTAAAACACAACTATTGATCAAAAGTGTGGAAAAAGTTTTTTTTTTTAAATTTGAATAGCAATGATGCGAAATATTATTATACTTTAAAAGAATTGTAAGGGTAAAGTGTATTCCAATGATGCCAAGTATTTTTCCCATGTTGTCTAGTTCCACTGGTGTAGTTTATCATGTCATATGACCCTGGTGCTGGTGTGGAGAGACCCCCTCTCATGATTGTGAAGCGATTTGGGTGTATAGCCATACACAATAAAATGTGCTATATAATACACTTTACATTCAGAAATCATTATCATTTATTGATGATGCTAATCCATGTATTTACAGTAACTCTGTGTACTTGTTCAACACCGGAAATCTGAATGAATCAGCGCTTATGTACTGAGTGGATGAATTAGACTCTTTCGTTATTCGAATCAGCGAATTACAGTTTTATGTCAAATGATTCATCAAAAATTGTTCTTCTAACATTTTAATAATCATTATAATGTCCTTTTGGACACTGTTTTCCTATTTTTAAAAAATCTAAATGAATCAGTTAATGAATCTGTTAATCACTTATCACTTAACCTATGAATCACTTACATTGTAAATTAATCTGTCTCATGATTCCTCAGAAATTATTCCTCTAAAGTTCTAAAAATAGTCAGTATAATATGAACATATTCCATAGTTTTATCCTCTACTTGTTCATTTTCAATCATTCGGCTGAGTGAACGAGTCTGTGATTCATTTGATTCAAACTGAATGAATCAGCGAATTGGTTATAAATCTCACACGATCCTTTCGAACCCATTTTTCTAATATATTAATAGCTTATCATTGTAATATAAATAATTTATACAGTTATTTTTTCTGCTTTTCTATAATCAGAATGAGTTTTTGAACTATATAGGTGCGAATAAATCCATGAATCGGTTGATTCGGCAACTGCTGGCGAAATGATGGAACAAAAACCACAAAAGATTCAATTACGATCAGAAATGAATCAGCCCCATATGATTAACAGAATGGAATTCCGGTGCAGATGTAGGAAATACGAACTTACGGAAAGATTTCCACTGATTTATAAGGTTTCCGTAATCCAACAAGAGGCAGAGAGTGAAAGAGCCTTGATGTGGTGCTATTTTTATGACCTTTAGTCATAGATTGAGCCGCTAACAGCTCAAGTCCCCGAAGCCTGAACCAGACTTCCTCCGAAACTACAGTTCTCCAGTCCAAAGAAAACAGCATCGCCTCAGGAGTCGCCCGAACTGCAACTCGCAGACCCGAGGAAACCCGGCGCGATTCACGAGTCTCCGGAGGAACATTTTAATTACAGCCCGAGCTGATGTTGGCCGGAGGATGAGGACACCAGCACTGCCATACCAGTGAAAACACGGCCTCTGAACATATGCTGAGTCCAGCTCGCAACGTAAACACATGGTATGCTGAGGTAAACAAATGTGCTGTTCTGTAAACCTGCTATTACCGACTGTAAACATTAATATGTACCACAGAGCAATTCTGTTTTGCCCATAATCATTTGTCAAATGTCATCACATAAGAACGAGGTCATTTAGGGAAAAGCAAAGCTGAAATTAATAGCAAGTACATTATAAAACTCGTTTGTTATACGTTTCATTTTTGGTTTGTTTGTAACAATATAATGCTTTTTTAAACATATTGCTTACAATTAGAGTACATCCAGTTAGAGGTAGTGCTTTTATTATTTGCTAAAAGGAATCATTAATGGTTAATGTATATATTATAATGTGGATCCGTTAATATTACTAAAGACAACTTTTTATTTGAACAAGATGTCTTGATATTGGTTTGGTGAATATAACATAAACTGTTAAATGCTGAATATGCTTTATTATAGTTCATGTTAACAAAGTTAGGTAATGCTAACAAAATAAAACTTCACTGAAAAGTGTTAGATAGTTAGTTTTTTTATTTTATTATATTATTGTTATTAATATTTTAAGTTTTCAATCGAGTCAAAGGTTTGTTTTTTTACCTCTGTACAAAAAATTACCTGTGTATAGGTACAAAATAGGCAGGGCATTGATAATAACTATTTTGATCACCAGCCACTGTGGCTAGTAGTTTTTTAACTTACTAGCCTCTCACCATTTTCACTAGCCACATTTTATTGTTAGGAAAATATATATTTATATGTATATATTTGCCTTTAGCATCCATTTGCCTTTAGCAACACCAAACATAAACAAAATAAAAAATTAAATAGCCACAAATGTAAAATAATTAGAAATTTTCAAAACAAACTAAATATAGCTGTATACATACAGTTTTTATTCAACAAATCTTTTCTTAAAAAAAAAAAAACAACAACTGACGTTTTTAAAAAGTAATATTTTCATGTATCTATAACTATTGCTGTATTGACTAAAGGTCTCAGATCACCAGTTAACTATACATAAATGAAGAGTTAATCTCCTATTAAAGCAATGCTATTGTAAAGGATGATAATTAAACCATTGAAATTAAATAATTAAATAACTGTAAAAGAAAGCAAGTGAAAAACATACTGTGTGCTGTAATAAAAGGATGATCACGTGCACAGGGTTAACGTCAGGCCCATTAATAATCTGTTTAAAGAATGGTTAAAGCGAAAGTGGCTACCGCTGCTGCTTACACACAGACATTTTTTTTTAAAAAGAATTTCAAGCAGTGTTTTTGTCTATTTGGTCTATTTCAAAGGGATCATGAATTACGATCGCAACGGTTGCCTTTCCAGACACGGTTCCTTCACGCAAAGAAAGAGGAGTGCGCACGCATTTAAACACTAGTGGGCATCACATCACCTGTGCACGCGACACTGAAGCCCTCGTCAATGAGTGGGAGTCTCTCCATGTGCTTGATCATCCTCTTAGTTGGTATTTACCTGCTTTCTTTTGCTTGCGTGAACAGTTGTCTTTGTCAGTCATGCTGCTTTTCGATGAGCATCCTTATTGTCGAACTTTGCTTTTAAGAAAACTACAATTTACAAATTATTTTCAACCGGCCAAACTGGCTAGTGGGTGTGGTTATCTAACCCACCACAGCTCAAATCTACCCACATTTGGGTACAAAAATGGTCAAACATGACAAAAATGGCCATACTTAATATTCACAGTCAGAAAATTGTCTTTTATTTAAATGTTTTCATTTAATATTGTTTGTTCATTTATATTGCTCTACTTCATTTATCTTTGTGCATCACTTCAAGTCCTTCACAGAAAATTGCCTTTAAATACCATGAAAATAAATCATTTCTGGTGGCATTTGATTTATTAATTAAAGTTTCACCACTAAATTAAATTTTAAAATATATTTTAAACGTTTGTAGATGTCTTGCGTGACTATCAGTGATAAAGATTATATCAAATAACAAACTAAATGTTCAACCAGCTCAGAATAAATTAATAAAAGTAAGCAATATTAATTTATCAAAAAATAAATCTAACTTTATATGTACATGCATGATTTAATTTATGCTGAAGGTGGTCAGTTTTCTTCCATCTATACACTGCGAGCTACAGAAGGCTGAATTGTGGTTGTTTTGATTAAATCTATTTAGACTTGCTGGTTCAAAGTGATTTCTTTCTCCTCTGTTGCTCTCTAGCTGTGCTTATGAATTTAATATCTCGATTTACAGTACGTGATGCGAAGGCCTTGTAAAAGCATGCGGCAGTAATGGGCTCCAGATGTCTTCACAAAGGACTGCAACTCTCCAGGGACTCTCTTCTCCGCAATACGATCACAATCAGGTCACTCTGCTATCGGGAGACTTTGGGAGCGAGAGCCGGGCAGTGATGCAGTATAGAAAATGACCACTTCTGCTCACAGATACGAGTGTATGTGGTGAGTTTTTTTTTTTTTTACGTTTAAACAGGCAGATGCTTTTATCTACTGCATTTAAACTTAGAGCACACATTTATCAGTTCATGCATTCCCTGGGAATCGAACCTGTGATATTGGTGTTGCTTACATTATTCTCGGTTTCTAATCAATACAGCATAGCTTATATAGTTGCATCATTTATTATGATATTTCTATTGCAAAAACAGTCCAATAATAGTTAAGGATTTACACTGTCATACTTGCAATTTATCCACAGTGCTCAGCATATATAAGTACACCCCTCACAAATTTATCTTTTAAATTCATATTTTTAATAGGAAGCTATGCAATATTATATTTGTGCATTTACATTAGATTAGTCAGCACTGAAGCCAAATCTGGAGCTTGTCTAACAAAATAACTTACGATAATGGTCCAAAAACTAGTACACCCAAATTTATATGTTATAGAAAAATATTAAATACAAATTTTAAAAGAGGAAAAATCAAGAGAAGCAAAAAATTGTTTAAAAATTTAGTTGAAATTTTGTAGGTTGTAATTTTTTTCCAATATTTTGCATTCATTTAATTATATTATCTTTCAATTTATAAATATGTTTGGTGTTTAAAATAAATATATCTGTTTAATAAATCTGTTTTGTTTAAATGCACCAAAATACATTGCTTATATTCACTAAGAAATGGATATGCTGGAATGAACTGCCAATTACTAAATATGTTTTATGCAGCAGATACCCTTCCAGCCGCATATAGCATAACTATTTTCAATCATATTAATGGTACAAAATCATCATATGAGAAAAATTAGTGAAGGATCATGTGACATTGAAGACTAAAGTGCTGCTCGCTGACAAATTAGCTTTGCATCACAGGGGTAAAAATAGTTTAAAACAATAAAAGAGAGAAAAATGCAATTGTCTCATTTAATGCAATTTATTTCTAAATGCAGTCTTGGTGGACGTAAAAATATTTGGGGGGAAATCTATCTATTAGATGCTATTTTGTTATTTTGAACTTTTATTCATTAAAAAAATCTTGAAAAAAATGTATTGTGATTTACACATAAACGTTCAGCATCATTATTTAAAAATAATAATATGAAGGCCTCCAACATTTGAACTGTTCATACAACTCTTGAATGAAACAATGCTCTTGGAACAATACACAGTTGAAGTCAGAATTATTAGCCCACCTTTGATTTTTTTTTTTTTTTTTTTTTTCTTAAATGATGTTGAACAGAGCAAGAACATTTTCACAGTATGTCTGATAATATTTTTTCTTCTAGAGAAAATCCTATTTGTTTAATTTCGGCTAGAATAAAAGCAGTTTTTAATTTTTATGAACCATTTTAAGGTCAAAATTATTAGCCCCTTTAAGCTAATTTTTTTTTTTTGATAGTCTACAGAACAAACCATCATTATACAATAAATTGCCTAATTACCCTAAAATGCCTAGTTAACCTAATTAACCTACCTAAGCCTACTTTAAATGTCACTTTAAGCTGTATAGAAGTGTCTTGAAAAATATCTAGTAAAATATTATTCACTGTCATCATGGCAAATATAAAATAAATCAGTTATTAGAAATGAGTTACTTAAACTATTATGTTTAGAAATGTGTTGAGAAAAATCTTCTCTCCGTTAAACAGAAATTGGGAAAAAAATAAACAGGGTGGCTAATAATTCAGGGGAGCTAATAATTCTGACTTCAACTGTCCATACTACTTAAGAAACAAAGCGGATGTCTTTCAAAAAACATGGATGCCTCTAATGAACCTCTGACTCTGACGCCTCAGATGTATTTTCATAGTAAGTGTGACTTTAGTCAATCACTGCAGAACTTTATGTGTTTATTATGATTTTTGTATTCTGTTTGTGTGGTTATTTATTTATTTTTATTTATTTTTGACTTTTGCTGCTTTACTGGTGTCTACTGATATCCTTGTCTTTGTCCTGTTTTTGTTTGTGTTCATTAAAACCAATAAACAAAGAATAATAAAAAATAAATAATATGAATAATTTCATTAATATTAGCTTTGCATCAGAGTTTGTTTTTTAAGTTAAATAGGGGGGAACGCTCAAATAATTCAGAAGTATTTGCTCTTATACTGCATTTTTTATTAAATAAAAGCAGCCTTGCAGATTTCTTTTAAAAACCAGTCTTACAAACCTTGAACTCCCTGATTATCTTTATTGATTTGAGAAAAAAGAAACACTGTAAGCTGAGCTTAACCGATTCACTTATGGCCATTTCATCAGTTTCTCTTATTGTTTGGCTTCCCAAATGTTTTTATCAGAGGTTTTGTCATTAAACTTTGCAATAACAAATGAAAAGAAAGAGTAAATCCTCTGTCATCAGCTCCCAAGTAATGCCTAGAGCAAAGATGACTACGCTCAGGAGCCAGAATCAAACTTTCAGAGCAGCAGTGGTGAATGAGCTTTTAAAGAGGAGGCCGGACTGAACTAAAGTCTCTGCTTTTATGCTTCAGTTACTGCTGTGCTGCTGACTGTAGGCTCACTTACTGTCACTCATCAGCACTGTTTCAGCTAAACTCTTTCCCATGTATGGAAACCCTGGAAAAGTCAACAGTATCAGCTGAACACTTGAAGTTAAATGATAATTAGTGTTATGAAATACCAGTAGTTCACATCAAATTGTGTAAAATGTGTTCCCCTTTAACCTGAAGATTATGTAATCATAAGTGTAAAAGGAGGGACTGTAACACGGGGAGTGACAGAGACAACTGAGGTTAGGATCCACGTGCAGGTTTATTCGTTGTTAGAGAAGCAATGGTCAACACAGGTGCAAACAGATGTATATAGGCAGTCCAGAATCGTAGTCAAAACACAGGCGATAGGTCGAAAGGCGGGCGGCAGACAAGGATAACTAAATAAACAAGGCTAGGGTAAATACACGGAGAGACAAGACAAGGAAACGCGTTGTAAAGTCACTATACAGTAGACAAGACTCGGCAAAGGCATGGAGTGAGTGAGATGTATAAATAGTGTGTGTAATCAGTCTTGGAAGTTGCAACAGCTGTGGGAGTCTAATCAATGGAAATGGGGAAGCATGTGTGTGTGTGAACAGAGTGCATGTGTGAATATGTAGTCCATGAATGGCGGATTTGTAGTCCATGTGTGAGAGAACCAGCGACCTGGGAGTATGATCGCTGGTGATCGTGACAGAGCCCCCCCTCTAAGAGTGGCTTCCAGACACTCCTAAAACTGATCAGGCGGGAGGTGGAGCGGAGGCGGAAGAGGGGGAGGGATGGAGGGCCAGGACCATGTAGAGGAGGAGGACCTGGAGCATGGAGCTGAGGAGGGCCTGGAGCATGGAGCTGAAGTGGCCCTGGATCATGGAGCTGCGGAGGGCCTGGAGAGTGGAGCTGCGGAGGGCCTGGAGAGTGGAGCTGAGGAAGGCCTGGAGCATGGAGCTGAGGAAGGCCTGGAGAGTGAAGCTGAGGAGGGCCTGGAGCATGGAGCTGAGGAAGGCCTGGAGAGTGAAGCTGCGGAATGCCTGGGGCACAGGGCTGCGGAGGGTCTGGGGCATGGAGCTGCGGAGGGTCTGGAGAATGGAGCTCTGGAGGGCCTGGAGCAAGGAGCTGCAGTGGC
This sequence comes from Danio aesculapii, assembly GCF_903798145.1. Taxonomy (NCBI): domain Eukaryota; kingdom Metazoa; phylum Chordata; class Actinopteri; order Cypriniformes; family Danionidae; genus Danio; species Danio aesculapii. Next base: position 32,433,901 of record NC_079442.1, on the reverse strand, counting down.
CCTGGATCATGGAGCTGTAGAGAGCCTGGAGCCTTGCTTTCAGCAGACATCGGTGGGTCATATGAACCTGGTGGCCATTCAGGAAGCTTAGGCGGCGGCCATTCAGGAAGTGCAGGCGACGGCCATTCAGAAAGCTCAGGGGGCGTCCATTCAGGAAGCGCAAGCGGCGGTGGCAACCATTCAGGAAACTCAGGCGTCAGCGACCATTCATGGAGCTCAGGCGGCGGCCATTCAGGACGCTCAGGCGGAGGCGGCGGCGGCCATTCAGAAAGCTCAGGCGGTGGCGGCCATTCAGGGAGCTCAGGCGGCGGCGGCCATTCAGGGAGCTCAGGCGGCGGCGGCCATTCAGGAAGCTCAGGCGTCAGCGGCCATTCAGGAAGCGCAGGCGGCGGCGGCCATTCAGGAAACTCAGGCGTCAGCGGCCATTCAGGAAGCGCAGGCGGCGGCGGCCATTCAGGAAACTCAGGCGTCAGCGGCCATTCAGGAAGCGCAGGCGGCGGCGGCCATTCAGGAAGCGCAGGCGGCGGCCATTCAGGAAGCGCAGGCGGCGGCGGCCATTCAAGAAGTTCAGGCGGCGGTGGTAGCCATTCAGGAAACTCAGGCGGCGGTGGCAGCCATTCAAGAAGCTCAGGCGGCGGTGGCAGCCATTCAGGAAGCTCAGGCGGCGGTGGCAGCCATTCAGGAAGCTCAGGCGGCGGTGGCAGCCATTCAGGAAGCTCAGGCGGCGGTGGCAGCCATTCAGGAAACTCAGGCGGCGGTGGCAGCCATTCAGGAAACTCAGGCGGCGGTGGCAGCCATTCAGGAAACTCAGGCGGCGGTGGCAGCCATTCAGGAAACTCAGGCGGCGGTGGCAGCCATTCAGGAATCTCAGGCGGCGGTGGCAGCCATTCAGGAAACTCAGGCGGCGGTGGCAGCCATTCAGGAAGCTCAGGTGGCAGTGGCGGCAGTGGTTCTGGCAGCAGCTCTGGCAGCTCTGTCGGCAGTGGCTCTGGCAGCTCTGGCAGTACTGGCAGCAGTGGCTCTGGCAGCTCTGGAGGTGACGGAGGATCTGGCAGCTCTGGAGGATTTGGCAGCTCTGGCAGTGACTGAGGATCTGGCAGCTCTGGCGGATCTGGCAGCTCTGGAGGATCTGGCAGCTCTGGAGGATCTGGCAGCTCTGGAGGATCTGGCAGCTCTGGAGGATCTGGCAGCTCTGGAGGATCTGGCAGCTCTGGAGGATCTGGCAGCTCTGGAGGATCTGGCAGCTCTGGAGGATCTGGCAGCTCTGGAGGATTTAACAGCTCTGGCAGTGACTGAGGATCTGGCAGCTCTGGAGGATTTGGCAACTCTGGCAGTGACTGAGGATCTGGCAGCTCTGGAGGATCTGGCAGCTCTGGAGAATTTGGCAGCTCTGGCAGTGACTGAGGATCTGGCAGCTCTGGCGGATCTGGCAGCTCTGGAGGATCTGGCAGCTCTGGAGGATCTGGCAGCTCTGGAGGATCTGGCAGCTCTGGAGGATCTGGCAGCTCTGGAGGATCTGGCAGCTCTGGAGGATCTGGCAGCTCTGGAGGATCTGGCAGCTCTGGAGGATTTGGCAACTCTGGCAGTACTGGTGGCAGTGGCTCTGGCAGTGGTTCTGGCAGCTCTGGTAGCAGTGGCTCAGGCAGTGGCTCTGGCAGTAGTGGCTCTGGCGATGGTTTTTCAGGAACTGGAACTATGGCAGGAACAAAGGCAGGAACAGACTCGGAACAGGAAACCATCTTGTGAGCCGGAGAACTGGAAGCAGCCATTTTGTGAGCTGGAGGACTAGAAGCGGCCATCGTGTGAGCTGGAGGACTAGAAGCGGCCATCTTGTGAGCTGGAGGACTAGAAGCAGCCATCGTGTGAGTTGGAGGACTGGAAGCGGCCATTTTGTGAGCTGGGGAACTGGAGGCGACCATCTTGTGAGCAGGAGACAGGAGTATGGGTGTTGCCAGCATTAATGTGTCCGTGGGATGTACAGCAAGCCCTGTTGTCCTCTGGTCCTGCTGTACATTGCCCCCTCCCAAAAAATATTTAGGGGTCTCCTCCACCTCGCCCACGGTGAAGGGGGACCCACTCAGTTGCAGTGCAAGATCAATGTATTTTTCTAAAGTCCCTTGGGGTTCATGCAAAGGCATCGTGGAATAAAGGGGCTCTGAAAGTCCTCCACGAAAGAAAATCATCAAACACAACTCACTCATTGATGTTAGGTGTGCCAGTTCGATGAATTCCTCCACGTACTCCTCAATAGACCGGGCTTCCTGACGAAGACGCATTATTGCGATACCCGCTGGATCCATGTTGGGTGGCCGAGTCTTCTGTAACACCGGGGAGTGACAGAAACAACTGAGGTTAGGATCCACGTGCAGGTTTATTCGTTGTTAGAGAAGCAATGGTCAACACAGGTGCAAACAGATGTATATAGGCAGTCCAGAATCGTAGTCAAAACACAGGCGATAGGTCGAAAGGCGGGCGGCAGACAAGGATAACTAAATAAACAAGGCTAGGGTAAATACACGGAGAGACAAGACAAGGAAACGCGTTGTAAAGTCACTATACAGTAGACAAGACTCGGCAAAGGCATGGAGTGAGTGAGATGTATAAATAGTGTGTGTAATCAGTCTTGGAAGTTGCAACAGCTGTGGGAGTCTAATCAATGGAAATGGGGAAGCATGTGTGTGTGTGAACAGAGTGCATGTGTGAATATGTAGTCCATGAATGGCGGATTTGTAGTCCATGTGTGAGAGAACCAGCGACCTGGGAGTATGATCGCTGGTGATCGTGACAGAGCCCCCCCTCTAAGAGTGGCTTCCAGACACTCCTAAAACTGATCAGGCGGGAGGTGGAGCGGAGGCGGAAGAGGGGGAGGGATGGAGGGCCAGGACCATGTAGAGGAGGAGGACCTGGAGCATGGAGCTGAGGAGGGCCTGGAGCATGGAGCTGAAGTGGCCCTGGATCATGGAGCTGCGGAGGGCCTGGAGAGTGGAGCTGCGGAGGGCCTGGAGAGTGGAGCTGAGGAAGGCCTGGAGCATGGAGCTGAGGAAGGCCTGGAGAGTGAAGCTGAGGAGGGCCTGGAGCATGGAGCTGAGGAAGGCCTGGAGAGTGAAGCTGCGGAATGCCTGGGGCACAGGGCTGCGGAGGGTCTGGGGCATGGAGCTGCGGAGGGTCTGGAGAATGGAGCTCTGGAGGGCCTGGAGCAAGGAGCTGCAGTGGCCCTGGATCATGGAGCTGTAGAGAGCCTGGAGCCTTGCTTTCAGCAGACATCGGTGGGTCATATGAACCTGGTGGCCATTCAGGAAGCTTAGGCGGCGGCCATTCAGGAAGTGCAGGCGACGGCCATTCAGAAAGCTCAGGGGGCGTCTATTCAGGAAGCGCAAGCGGCGGTGGCAACCATTCAGGAAACTCAGGCGTCAGCGACCATTCATGGAGCTCAGGCGGCGGCCATTCAGGACGCTCAGGCGGAGGCGGCGGCGGCCATTCAGAAAGCTCAGGCGGTGGCGGCCATTCAGGGAGCTCAGGCGGCGGCGGCCATTCAGGGAGCTCAGGCGGCGGCGGCCATTCAGGAAGCTCAGGCGTCAGCGGCCATTCAGGAAGCGCAGGCGGCGGCGGCCATTCAGGAAACTCAGGCGTCAGCGGCCATTCAGGAAGCGCAGGCGGCGGCGGCCATTCAGGAAACTCAGGCGTCAGCGGCCATTCAGGAAGCGCAGGCGGCGGCGGCCATTCAGGAAGCGCAGGCGGCGGCCATTCAGGAAGCGCAGGCGGCGGCGGCCATTCAAGAAGTTCAGGCGGCGGTGGTAGCCATTCAGGAAACTCAGGCGGCGGTGGCAGCCATTCAAGAAGCTCAGGCGGCAGTGGCAGCCATTCAAGAAGCTCAGGCGGCGGTGGCAGCCATTCAGGAAACTCAGGCGGCGGTGGCAGCCATTCAGGAAACTCAGGCGGCGGTGGCAGCCATTCAGGAAACTCAGGCGGCGGTGGCAGCCATTCAGGAAACTCAGGCGGCGGTGGCAGCCATTCAGGAAACTCAGGCGGCGGTGGCAGCCATTCAGGAATCTCAGGCGGCGGTGGCAGCCATTCAGGAATCTCAGGCGGCGGTGGCAGCCATTCAGGAAGCTCAGGTGGCAGTGGCGGCAGTGGTTCTGGCAGCAGCTCTGGCAGCTCTGTCGGCAGTGGCTCTGGCAGCTCTGGCAGTACTGGCAGCAGTGGCTCTGGCAGCTCTGGAGGTGACGGAGGATCTGGCAGCTCTGGAGGATTTGGCAGCTCTGGCAGTGACTGAGGATCTGGCAGCTCTGGCGGATCTGGCAGCTCTGGAGGATCTGGCAGCTCTGGAGGATCTGGCAGCTCTGGAGGATCTGGCAGCTCTGGAGGATCTGGCAGCTCTGGAGGATCTGGCAGCTCTGGAGGATCTGGCAGCTCTGGAGGATCTGGCAGCTCTGGAGGATCTGGCAGCTCTGGAGGATCTGGCAGCTCTGGAGGATCTGGCAGCTTTGGAGGATCTGGCAGCTCTGGGGGATCTGGCAGCTCTGGAGGATCTGGCAGCTCTGGAGGATCTGGCAGCTCTGGAGGATCTGGCAGCTCTGGAGGATTTGACAGCTCTGGCAGTGACTGAGGATCTGGCAGCTCTGGAGGATTTGGCAACTCTGGCAGTGACTGAGGATCTGGCAGCTCTGGAGGATCTGGCAGCTCTGGAGAATTTGGCAGCTCTGGCAGTGACTGAGGATCTGGCAGCTCTGGCGGATCTGGCAGCTCTGGAGGATCTGGCAGCTCTGGAGGATCTGGCAGCTCTGGAGGATCTGGCAGCTCTGGAGGATCTGGCAGCTCTGGAGGATCTGGCAGCTCTGGAGGATCTGGCAGCTCTGGAGGATCTGGCAGCTCTGGAGGATCTGGCAGCTCTGGAGGATCTGGCAGCTCTGGAGGATTTGGCAACTCTGGCAGTACTGGTGGCAGTGGCTCTGGCAGTGGTTCTGGCAGCTCTGGTAGCAGTGGCTCAGGCAGTGGCTCTGGCAGTAGTGGCTCTGGCGATGGTTTTTCAGGAACTGGAACTATGGCAGGAACAAAGGCAGGAACAGACTCGGAACAGGAAACCATCTTGTGAGCCGGAGAACTGGAAGCAGCCATTTTGTGAGCTGGAGGACTAGAAGCGGCCATCGTGTGAGCTGGAGGACTAGAAGCGGCCATCTTGTGAGCTGGAGGACTAGAAGCAGCCATCGTGTGAGTTGGAGGACTGGAAGCGGCCATTTTGTGAGCTGGGGAACTGGAGGCGACCATCTTGTGAGCAGGAGACAGGAGTATGGGTGTTGCCAGCATTAATGTGTCCGTGGGATGTACAGCAAGCCCTGTTGTCCTCTGGTCCTGCTGTACATTGCCCCCTCCCAAAAAATATTTAGGGGTCTCCTCCACCTCGCCCACGGTGAAGGGGGACCCACTCAGTTGCAGTGCAAGATCAATGTATTTTTCTAAAGTCCCTTGGGGTTCATGCAAAGGCATCGTGGAATAAAGGGGCTCTGAAAGTCCTCCACGAAAGAAAATCATCAAACACAACTCACTCATTGATGTTAGGTGTGCCAGTTCGATGAATTCCTCCACGTACTCCTCAATAGACCGGGCTTCCTGACGAAGACGCATTATTGCGATACCCGCTGGATCCATGTTGGGTGGCCGAGTCTTCTGTAACACCGGGGAGTGACAGAAACAACTGAGGTTAGGATCCACGTGCAGGTTTATTCGTTGTTAGAGAAGCAATGGTCAACACAGGTGCAAACAGATGTATATAGGCAGTCCAGAATCGTAGTCAAAACACAGGCGATAGGTCGAAAGGCGGGCGGCAGACAAGGATAACTAAATAAACAAGGCTAGGGTAAATACACGGAGAGACAAGACAAGGAAACGCGTTGTAAAGTCACTATACAGTAGACAAGACTCGGCAAAGGCATGGAGTGAGTGAGATGTATAAATAGTGTGTGTAATCAGTCTTGGAAGTTGCAACAGCTGTGGGAGTCTAATCAATGGAAATGGGGAAGCATGTGTGTGTGTGAACAGAGTGCATGTGTGAATATGTAGTCCATGAATGGCGGATTTGTAGTCCATGTGTGAGAGAACCAGCGACCTGGGAGTATGATCGCTGGTGATCGTGACAGGGACCTTATCAGTATAAAAAGCATGTGTTATTATAGCAGGCAGTTTATAACATCATCTCCAGCAGTTTTACCAATCACAGTTTGTTCATTCATGTGGCGCATGACCAGAGTGCACGTGCATGGGGTAAAAACATTACCTAATGCCCAGCCAACAATTTTAGGTTCTAAAAACTTCCCTTAATGTTCCCATTAGTTCATATTTTGTTCTTAGAACACTGAAAATATCCAGTTTTTTAGACATTATTTTTTTAATGTAATAACGTTGATTAAGATTAAGAATAACGTAAGATTTTTTTTTGACTATCCCTTTAATTTCATTCATTGACTCATTTTCCTTCAGCAGAATGAACTGCCAACCATTCCAGCATATGTTTTACACAGGGAATGCCCTTCCAGCTGCAACCCAGTAGTGGGAAACACCCATACATGCAAATTTACACACACACACACACACACACACACACTCATAAACTATGACCAATTTAGTTTATTTAGTTCTTCTCTAGTGCATATCTTTGGATTGATGGAAAACCGGAGCACCCTGAGAAAACCCACGCAAACACAGTGAGAACATTCAAACTCCATGGCTTAACCAAAACTGACCCAGCCAGGATTCGAACAAGCGACCTTCTTGCTATGCGGCAACAGTGCTAACCACTGAGCCACCGTGTCACCCTTTATTATTTATTTAAAACATTATTAGAACATTTCTTCCACATTGTAATAATGTTCTAAGAGCATTTCCCTAATGTTCTTAGGAAGTTATAAAAAGGTTATTGTGGAAGGTTCTTAGAATGTTCAAACGTCCATTTTTTTGGTTATAACATTATTGAGATATTATTTTTTTATATATATATTATTATTGAATATTGATAAGTATATTAATGAAATATATTGATAAATATTGTAGAATTAATCAACAAATAAATTAATAAAAAATTTTTTAGAATCCATTCATTTTCCTTTTATTCATCAGGGGTTGCCACAGCGGAATGAACCACCAACTTGTTTTAAGAGCGGATGCCTTTCCAGCCACAACCCAGTACTGGGAAACACCCATACTCTCTTGCATTCACACTCATACACTACGGCCAATTTAGCTTACTCAATTCACCTATAGCATATGTCTTTGGACTGTGGGGGAAACCGGAGCCCCTGGAGGAAAACCATGCAAACATGCAAACCATGAGAACATACAAACTCCACACAGAAATGCCAAGTGGCCCAACCAGGGCTCAAACCAGCAACCTTCTTGCTGTGAGGCGACAGTGCTAACCACTGAGCCATCTTCTCGCCCTGAATACATATTAATACAAATATATGTTCTTCCAAAAGCATTTGTTTTATTAATGTTACATGCTACCATTTACACAACATTTAATGATCCTTATGTAATGTTCTGAGAACATTCCCTGTTAGCTGGGTAGTTATCACCATATTTAACCAGTTTATTATTTACTTTAATAATTGCAAACTTTTTCAAAATGTAATGTGAAATATTATTTAACGTTATGCAATATAATAACATAACATTAGTAATACCATTAATTTGCAGACATTTCTAGCACAAAAATCTTAATATTGGATTTTTACATATTTTGTTTACAGAGAGGATTTTGGGAATCTCTTTTTATCAATTCAATTCAATTCAATTCAATTGAATCTTTTTATCACTCCATAATTAAAAAATACAGCCGGAAAAATATTGTTGAAAACTTTATGCTTGAACAAATCCTTCAGTAATAACTTTCAGAATGCAGATATGATGAAAAAGGTGAATTTTGGTTTATGTAAAATTGCTGCTGAAATGAAGATGGCTCAGTGTAGAAGAATTTTTCTTTTAAGAAAATAGCTTTTTGTATTGTATTTGTATTGACATTATATGTTATAATTTTTATCCTACAGAGTGAAATTGATAAAGTGTGACAAAAGACACACTTAAAAGTGTGTTGTGGATGTTTTACAAAAAAAAAAAACCCAAAGTTTCAATATCTGAAAATGGACAGATGTTTTTGTTTGCAGTGTCTTGCTCTAAACACAGTTTACTTTAAATGACACCTTTTAGCAGAAGAATAATTGTACTCCACAATAACACAATTGAACACCTGGCCATTTTTTGTTTCTGCAAATGATATTTTCATCACATAATCCCCCCAGGCCGAGCAAATGGTTCCAAAAGCAAAACTGGTTACATCATTTGACTGGAAGCATTTAACACGTCCAAACTGCCACTCAAAATGAGTAATGGATCTTATAGCCTTGTCCATTTAGCATACATACATGCCGAACCCAGAGACATGTCATACGAGTCAAAAGCCGGTTAATCAGAGCATTATGTGCACAAAGTGAATCATTTAGTATGTGCTTTTCTATTCCAGGGGTCTCGGTGCAATAATGAATGTTTCAAATTTAAGGATTTGAGTTACATCTACACCAAAGTAGTAAAACGTGCATTGAGAATGTGCCAAAAAAGGTGTTTAAATAGCATTGTGAATGGGTGAAGGCTGCGCCATCTGGTGGAGGATATAAGGAACAACATAAAAAAACAAAACGCAGAGCAGAAAGTATAACTTAAAATGATATATTGACATGTTTCACAAGCTAAAATACAATTACATAACAATTACTGCTCAACATTGTAGCATGATTTCCACAGAGAGCAAGACAGACTTGCAGGGCTGCTCTTCTCATTAGAAATTGGTCTGCTTGGTCTCCTCATGTGCCTCCAGACCAGCCGGTATGTTTTCATAAAATCCATGCTTCTCTGCTTTCTCACTTCTGCAAAGAGAGACACAAATGAACTTAATGCTGTTTGTTAAAAGCCTCACATTTCACTGAGAATAGTTTGCCCAAAAATTATTTTACACCGTTCACTTGTTTAAAATCTGAGTTTTGAGTTAAACGCAGAAAAAGATATTTAAAAAACTGTAGCTGACATGCATTGATTTCTACAAAGGTGTTGATGGGTTTCAGAAATAAGCATTTTTACAAATATTTTAAGCATTTATAGGCATTTTTAAAATTTGCATTCAACAGAAGAAAGACACTCGTTAATGTTTAAAAACACATGAGGAAGAATAAATGGGGAAGTAATTTCCATTTTTGGATGAACTATTTCCTTTTAATAATTAATAAAAATACTACCTCTAACTGGATGCACTTACTGTAAATTCATCATTTTAAGTTTAATAATATATGGATCAATCATAGTTGAACACAGTTTAAAGTTTGTCTATTTTAATATATTTTAAAATCTAGTGTATTCTTGTCCGCTGAATTTTTCAGTCTCACCTGATCCTTTACAAATTGCTGTAATATTATGCTCTGCTGCTCATTTCTTGTCAAAATCAATATTAAAAGCATGTTTGAACATGATAATGTAGTGTTAAAATATCAGTAACCTTTTGATTATAATATTACATACTAAAGAATTCATTTTAAATGAAATCTTAATGGCTACAATTTAAAAAAGAAAAATACTGTAGGCTGAAAAAATATGTTTGCTGTTTTTTCAGATTACTAAATTAGAATGAGCTGAAACAACAAATTCTTGAGTTTGGAGGGGACAACTAAATTGTTTTATGCTCAATCCACTTAAATTTGTAAAAACGAATAAGTTGTAAAAACTAGTAAGGTTTACTCCGCTGCGGTGACCTGTGATTAGGGACTAAGCCAAAGGAATATGAATTGATGCATGAATAGGTTAACTTAATTCCTTTATGTTGTTCCAACTCAAATCTATTGTGTGGTACATAGCATTTTGTACAGTGCACATACAGTAAAAATATATTGTTAACATGTACATTGTGCATTAAAGTTGCATGAATAGTATTTCCTGATAATGGCTTAAGGTGTGTTTTTTCTGATCTCGTCTGGCCTTGACAGTATCTTCAAGTTTACAATCATAAAATGGCAGTAATCATTTCAAAAACCATAAACTGTTCATCAGCATCATGTTGTTAAATTACTTATCAAATTATTAGGAACTGCAACAAAAATTAACACCGTCTCAAACTACTAAAATACGATTAAAGCATTTCTATTTAAATTAAACTGCATGGACCATATTACTGTTATAAAACTAAAAAAAGATTTTTCAGATATTATAGAATCTTTGTAGCTTTTTATCATGACTGAATGTACAGTAAATAATCTTTTAAAAAAGATTTCAGCTCAGAACTCACTTGTCTTTCTTGAAAAAGAGTCTTTGAATGATGAGGGCGACGAAGACGATAAAGAGAAACCCAACAACGGCTGCCAGTCCCACCAGCCATGGCTGTAATGTGACTTTTCCTGTGTCTGATGTCGCCCGTTGGCCACCTGAGTAACAGTTTAATGCATGAGGTTTTACTATGAAACTTAACATATATACAACTTAATACATATATAATCTTCTGTATATAACAAGAAAAATGACCCAGATAGAAATGTTTAATGGCAATATATGCAAATTGCATATGGCAAACATGTTCATGTTTGGATTTCACTTATATAAAAATGTATGTCTTAAATGAACATATCTGCATCACATGTACTGCAAAAATATTTGAATTTAACCATTAGAATTACACGTATGTACATATATGTTCAAATATATGACCTATCATTTAAAATCTAAAGGTATAGTTCACAAAAAAATGAAGAATCTGATCATTGTATTACCCTTTTCTAAACATTTTTGAGTTTCTTTATTCTGTTGAACAAAAATTATTATATTTTGAAGAAGGCTGAAAACCTGTAACCACTGACTTCCATAGTATTCAAATGTTTTGTTTTCAACTACACTCTCAGAAATAAAGGTACGCGAGCTGTCACCGCGGTGGTACCTTTTTAAAAGGTACAAATTTGTACCTAAAAGGTCCATATTAATACCTCAAGGGTACATATTAGTACCTTAAAGGTACAAAAGTGTTCCTCTTAAAAAATTTTAGGTACTAATATATACTTTTGAGGTACCAAAATGGACCCTTTAAGTACAAATGTGTACCTTTTGAAAAGGTACCACCCCAGTGACAGCTCTCGTACCTTTATTTTTGAGAGTGTAGCTTTCCTCAAAATATAATCTTTTCTTTTCAACAGAATAAAGAAACACAAATGTTTACAAATGTTGTACTCACCAGCTTGAGCTTGACAAACGCAGGCAGAGAGTATTATGAAGGCAGCGATATTCTTCAGATGAAACATGGTGAATTTACAGTGCAGACACACTGCTGTCTTCCTCTGTCGTCTGTAAATATGTGAAGGTTTTATTGTGTCCAAAGTGCAAAATCCAATAAAGAGAGCACTGCCCACAGCATGTAACTCACAGAGTAAGTGTGAATGATTATACTTAGATAATTATGTTACGTGTTGTAATGACAAAAAAAGACTCTTCAGCAGAGCAGAAGCACATGCCAGCCTAATGTGCTGAAAAAAAATTAGAAAAAACTTTACTCTAAATGAAATAATTGCTACTTTTAGTCTGTTTGTTTGTTTGTTTGTTTGTTTGTTTGTTTGTTTGTTTGTTTGTTAGTTTGTTTGTTTGCTTCTAAACATTTAAGTGCTCACTTAAATGTTTACAAAAATGACAGTCATTCTTTTCTGGTGAAAACAGAGCAAAAATATTCATGACTCATCCTGCTCTAGGCAGATGAATGTTTTGTCCAATCAGACTGTCTCGTGAATGATAAATCCCCACCCCTTGATGTCACATCCTGCCTATCACGACTAGCAAATTGTCTTCAACCTGTCCTCCATTTTATATATCCCAACTTCATGTTTTAATTGGAAATGTAGGACAAAAAAAAAACCTTCAAGAGAAGTATCTTTTAGAAGTAAATAAAGAAATCAGTTTGTTAAATATGAATAGTTGACACAATGAAAAATAAGTCCTTCATGCTAGCTGTCGCTAACATCAATCTGGATTGAGGATGTAGCAGAAGGCTGGGATCTGTCTGAAACAACCCAGATGGCTGGCAGGTCTTCAGTGCCCTCCATGAGCTGTAGAATATCCTTGTCTGAGTCCATGTCCTCCAGCTCAGGCACCTCTGGTGTCCAGTCTGCCATGAACTTCTCTCGCCTTTCCCAGGGAAACTCCTGCTCCTCCACAGGCTGCTCACCAAACAGGCAATCTACAATAATGAAATAGCACTTGGTCAAATGTTGGCTTGAGTTGAGTTTTTGGGGTTATTTATGGACTGCTGACAGTTATTTGTAATTAATAACAACAGTAATTAATTACAAAATCTGTTTTCAATTGCACAGGTATATTTTTGGCAATATCAAAAACATGTTGTACGCGGCATTTTCTTTGATGCCAAATTAGTTAGAACATTAAGTAAAATTCATGTTCCATAGAGATATTTAGTACATTTCCTAGGCTACTGTAAATATATTTGCTGTAAAGAAAAATAAATGCTTTGTAAAAGTTTTTTTAAGTTTAAGTTTTGAAGTAAATTTGATATTTTTTTTAGTTTTGGCATTGCCGCTTTTTTATATTGAGTGCCTCTTGTTTGGCTGAGCATCCAGTTGTGAGTATGCTTTTGTTAAATTATTTCTACTGTAAATATCAATATATTTTACTGTTTTTGTAGGTGGAGGAGACATCCCTGTTGTTAGCTATATATGAAACTAAATGAGATTGGATTGTTTTTTAACTATTGAGTTTTTAATTAATGACGTAATATTATTGACTGTGGAATAAGAGGGTGGAGTGAGAAAATTGTTTCACACACTGAGGAAGAAGGCATTGAGCCGAAATGTCTGTGTTTTGAATCTCAGATGAATGTGAAATAAAGAAGTATAAATTAATTATTTAACAAGCATGGATCATAACCTTTTGAATTAAATGTATCATAATTTTATTTTTGACTAGTAATATTGATTGCTAAGAAATTTAAATAGGATTTTTCTCAATATTGTAATTGTAATTTTTTAACCTTTAGGTTACTGATTTTTAAATAGTTGAAGCTCAGCCAAATATTGTACTATGTTTTATTTATTCAGCTTTGAGTTGATTTTATATATCACAATTAAAAAAACTGACACATGACTGGTTTTGTGGTCCAGGGTCACCTTTTTTTATGTTGTAATATAACTGAGGGCGACACTGGCTCAGTGGTTAGCACTGTCGCCTCACAGCAAGAAGGTTGCTGGTTTGAGTCCCGGTTGCACCAATTGGCATTTCTATGTGGAGTTTGCTTGTTCTCGTGCTTATGTGGGTTTTCTTCGGGTGCTCCGGTTTCCCCCACAGTCCAAAGACATGCGCTGTACGTGAATTCGATGAACTAAAATTGGCCATAGTGTATGAGTGTGAATGTGAGTGTGTATGGGTGTTTCCTAGTGCTGATTGCAGCTGGAGGGGTATCCACTGCGTAAGACATATACTGGATAAGTTGGCAGTTCATTCAGCTCTAGCGACCCCTGATAAATATACGGGACTAAGCTGGAGGAAAATGAATGAATGAATATAACTTGAGGAGAATAATGACACCCTTATGTACCCAAACAGAAGCTACTCCCATCATTTATTAGTAAAGGTATAGCATAAACAGCACAGCACACTAAATGTTTTACCAACTTATTAGAAACAATTATAAAGATATACATTATGTGCTGTAATGTTGTAAAGACAAAAGATTGACTCTCCTGTACTGTAAACATTACATGACAAAAATTTATAACAGCAATTTTTTTTTGTAGTTTTAAAAATTTGACATATATTACTTCTAATTTAATAACTTAGCTATTAGTCTGCTGTGGTCTTACATACTGTAGGACATGCAAAGCTACTTCCTTTGTTTTCAAACTGTACATCTTATCAAGCATTCTCTGGAAATCAACCTCATGACTATAAGTGCTGTAGTGCAGTTTGGGCTTCACGAGGATGATCTCAAGCTGTTGCTCAGCTGGTCTGGAAAATCAGCCGAAAGCTTGGAGAACTACTCTGACTAGCAAATCATCTTAGACTGCTTTATGTTTTTGGCAAAGAAGTCAAGTGTTCTCTAGTAAAAAAGGGATTTTTTGAACACCGTTTATAGAAAATAAGCCAGCAAATGTGCAAAGAGGATTTACAGCTCTTTAAGTTGAAAGAATCGAAGAATGTTTTCTTGTCCCGTACCTGCCAGATCATGGATGAGGTCTATGATGAGGTGTCTGATCATAGCGAACAGGGTGACGACGGTCACGCTCACAGCCAGCAACAGATATATCACATGCTTGGGTGGAAGAAACGGATCATTTTCTTTGGGTTTGTAGTCCTGGAAAAAGTCCTCATCCAGATTATTGCTGTTTTTGTCTAAATCCATAAGTAGCGTCGTTTAGTCCTCTGCGTCATAAGGGTTAACAACTGATCGACAGCTTGTTAGTTTTCCTGTTGATCTGGGTGAAAATAATTAGTAAACATCATTTATTATTTATTGACTTTAAGCATCATTGTAGGTTAAATATATTTGTCAATAAATAATACTGTTACAAAACAATGTCAATACAATTTAAATGGATAGTTGACCCAACAAAATATTACAAAACAAAAAAAGAACATATTTTAAAGAATGCTGTTTGCTGGGACCCATTCTTCAAAGTATCTTCTATTGTACAGTTTGAAAGTGAAGTAAGGTGCTTTGGATGTGTGCATCTATGTAAGACCACAGCAAACTAATAGCTAAGTAATTAAATGAAATGAAACATGAAACTGTAAGTTAGAAAATGGAAATAGTACAGAATATCCTTATAAAATATGCTCTAATACAGTGTTTCCCAACCCTGTTCCTGAAGGCACACCAACAGTACACATTTTCAACCCCTCTAATCAAACACACCTGAATCAACTTATCATAACATCAGAAGAGACTCCAACACCTGAAGTTAATGGGTCAGAAAAGGCAGACATCCAAAATATGTACTGTTGGTGTGCCTCCAGGAACAGGGTTGGGAAACACTGCTCTAATAATCTATTTTAATTATGTTATGCTGATGTTAGCAATTTCTTAAATGTTAACAAAAATGATAGCAGACTTTTTTATTTTGGAGTGAATGATCACCTTAACAGGAATTTAAAATACAAGAATGTAATTTGAATATATAAAGGACAAATTGCATGATTCCATAATAAAATTCATGATAATTTCTATAATATATTAATGTTTTTAAGAGTTATGCTCCACAAGGCTGCATTTAATTTGATAATATAATGCAGTGAAAACAAAAATTTTAGTAAAATATTGAAAAGAAATATTGAAAAAGATGAAAAAATCTTCAGTTTCACATAAACCTTCAGAAATCAGTTCTTGAAAAATTGAAGTATAAATAATATAATTAATATTGTTATTGTAATTATTAATGTTATTTTATTTCATAAATACACAAAATTCCACCTACCTTTCATTATCTGAACAAAAGATTCAAAACCTTAGCAAAAGTTGAAGTGAATTCAATGTTATAATTTTTAAACACACTTTAAGTTTTTAAAGATTATAACATTGTGTTAACTTCAACTATGGCTTAAGTTTTGAATCTGTTGTTCAGATAATGAAAGGTAGGTGGAATTTTGTGAATTATGAATTAATATAATAGTAGTAAGTGAAAATCAAATGTCCAAATAGACACTGTACATCAGTCATGTGTATTGTTATTTCTGGAATGGAAGCTTCATAATAAAATATAGAATTGTAAGAAAAAATATTTAATATTGTTAAAATGTTGAAAAAAGTAAAAATAAAAATGTGTCAGGTTAAATTAAATAGGCAAAATTTTATATTCTTATACTTTTAATATATATTTATATATTTAATATACTTATACTTAAAATTTCAACGTTTGATCATTTTAAAAACTCCTTTAAAATGTAAGTTTTCAACAACAACAAGAACAAAAATGTTCAAAATGTAAACATCTTAACCCGAGCTCAGTATGTTAATGCACACTTATCTTCTCTTAGTTAAGGTTTGGGTTGGACTAATGATTTGCGGCAGGGTTAGATACTGTATATCTGAGCATCAGTATCAGTAGCCGTGTTTATGGTGAGATAATAAGTTGTGTACATACCTGCAAATCCCTTTTCCTCATTTTCTTGCTTCCAGTTTTGCCTTCTTTCCGATGCCAAAATATCTCCTAGCTGTCCTCCTCCTTGTTGCATGTCCACAAAATCACAATAAAGGATGTCAGAGAGTGATAGTTTCTCTGAATGATGGTTTTTCTTTAGTAACAGTGTCAGGAATTCCCTCTGACCTTTAACAGCATACGACAACCCAGCTAATGTGCTTAGTGTCGTAAGGAGAAGCCTTGAGCCTGGATTTAGACTTTTTTCAATACAACACCTGTTGATATATTTAACATACTGTACAGTTGAACGAATGACGTCAATGAAAACACAGTCTGGTACAGAAAATGATCTCCATTGTCAGGGGAAAAATATCGTCAGACCATTTTCACTTCTAAAGTTAAAACATTGTGTTGTCTAAACAATAACTTGCTATTTAATAATATAGCAATACAGTTATGTCATATACATATTTTTTGTAATTTATTCTACCAAATTCAAAATAAAAATGTTGCATTAAAGGGCGGCATGGTGGCTCAGTGGTTAGCACTGTCACCTCACAGCAAGAAGTTCATTGGTTCGAGTCCCGACTAGGTCAGTTGACATTTCTGTGTGGAGTTTGCATGTTCTCCCTGTGTTCTATGCTTTCCTGAGGGTGCTCTGGTTTCCCCTACAGTCCAAAGACATGCACTATAGGTGAATTTAATAAATTAATTGGCCATAGTGTATGTGTGCGAATGAGTGTGTATGGATGTTTCCCAGTAATGGGTTGAGGCTGGAAGGACATTCGGTATATAAAACATTGATAAGTTAGCGGTTCATTTTGCTGTGGTGACCCCTGATGACTAAAGGGACTAAGCTGAAAGAAAATGAATGAATGAATGTTGCATTTAAAGCATTTTTTCATGAAATGACACAATTCTATGAATTTTTCAGATTTTACGAACTTTTCAAACATGTTTATTTGTACTTTTTGACCACAAAATATCAATATTTTCCCTTAGAAAATCTAAAATCTATTCTTTGTAGAATAATCGTTTTCTTCAATCTAACTTAAAATTCTTTTTTTTTTCCTTGTGAAGACTGAAATTTATCAATATTACAGTTTTTACTTTCACATCCTTTAGAAATCAGTTGAATATTTAGTTATCAGATGACATTTCATATGATTAAAAATGTTAAAAGCAATGTTTTTTTGTGTGGAAACTTTTTTTAGATCTTTGATTAATAGTTTATTTTTAAAAGATACATTTTCTACATAACAAATATCTTAATTCATGCTGGTTATCATTAGTAAATGCACTGTGCGTTAACAAGAGCTAACAATGAATGACTGTATTTTCATTAACTAATGGAAACTAATATGAACAAATACTGTAATAAATGTATTCTTCATTGTTTGTTAATAAATACATAAATAAACTAATGGAACCTTATTGTAAAGTGTTACCCCTTTAATATAATTTTAAAGTAATGATATAAGTCCTTACTGTCAGTGTAACTAATAAAATGATGTAAACTTTATCATAATAATAAAAAATAAATTTGCATACCTAGTGGACGAATTTAAATTACAGTCCAGAAATAAACAGGACACAACATAGTGCTGCAGGGCAACTGATAATTAAGGGATGAATAAAGGGACTAAGCCGAAGGAAAATGAATGGATGTTGCATTTAAAGCGCTATTTTCATAAAATGACAAAATTATATGAAATTTTCAGATTTTATGATATTTTCAGACATGTTTATATGCACTTTTTTACCACAAAATACCAATGTTTTCCCTTAGAAAATAAATTCTTTGTGGAATAATCTTTATTTTGAACCACCGCAAATGTTCTTGACCGATTGTAGTTTTTCTGAAATTATAATAAAGCTCTAAATGACAATATTAAATTTGAAATTTGGGGGAAATGTTGTTGTACTTAAATAAGTAATAAAATAAATATCAACATTTTACTCAATCTCATACCTAATAAACCCAGTTAATCAAGAGCAACATATACAAAGTCTATTAATATAATTAGACCTATTTTAAGAATTCTGAAATTGAATATTATTTAAATCTTTAGTCAGTCAGTTGGACTTCATTACATTACACCAGCCAAAGTGTTTGCGTGTTAGCTCAGGTAGCAGCATCTTCTTAATGTAACAACTGGATGAAACCGTAATCCCAAACAAACAGTGTGTCAAATAAGGTCTGTGCATTCAGTGGAGAACAGAAAGTACATCCTCAGTGGTGAAAAACAGCTACAGCTCCCTCTGTCTGCTCCGAACACCCTGCCTGAACTAGCACACGCTAATCATGCTAATCCGGATCAGAGAGTAGGCTACGGGGGGACAAATGACATGTAAACAGTACCAATACTCTCTATATTATATTCATTTATTATTGTTGAGGGAATTAGGCATGTGTAAGAAAGCAAAACAGATAGATATTCACAAAACATGGGCAGCTACTTTCCTAAATATAGTTATAAAACATACAAAATTACAAACACATTTTGCTACAGATTTACAACACGTTATCAGCTTGATGCTTTCGGTGCTCCTTGTTTTGATGGAAATGAGCAGCCATGATTGATTTTAAGACTGAAATAAAGAGTTAGAGATTGACTAATGGGTGAAAGATGAGGGACTGTGTGTAATTCAGTGACGTCATGTTTATACAGTAGATATAAATCCTGGCAGATAATCTTCAGTCAAATATCAGTCTGTTCCTTTTTTGTTACTTTTCTCTCCATCCTGCTTCCAAAGATTGGTTTTCCTCTTCTTCATCATCTTCTTCTTCATGGTCAAGGTCTGTGTGGAAAAGCAAACGTATGTCCTGAAATGTAGATATTGATTTGATAAGAGCAGAGTTCATTATGGTGTGCTAAAGGCCTGTGAAGTAGCCTGATATGATTGTGTTAATCCCACTCTTAATCCTTTGGCTGACATCGCGCTGACTCTGATATTCCACAGCAGCTGTCTTTCATGAAGGTGAAAGCTGTAATCAAGGGTTAGCTATACTGTAATCCAGCTAATCCTGTCTGAGATGTGCTCTCAGGAGGCACTCTGGCCTTTTCATAGCAGTTATAATTTACATTGATACAAAAATAAAGGATATTGGTTGGTTTCATAAAAAGCTTTTGCTCCACCTGTGGAGACTTTGCGTTATACAAAAGGTTAATAAAAGTGGAAAAACTTCATACTGAGAAATGTGTGGTTCTCCTAGGAATGGTTATTTTGGGAACCAAAAGGGTTCTTATGTGGCATCACTGCACTCTTTTGGAAATCTATTGTAAATAGTCCACTGTACCTTAATTAGTCCAAGTAATTAACAATTCCAAGTAGTTATAATTGCTGTGAACACTGAAAAATACACATTTCAAAAGGAGGATTTTGAAGTCGTGCCATTGAAGAAACATTTTTCTTTGGATTTTGAAGGTTCTTTGTGGAATTATTGATCCCTTTCTTTTTAATAAAGTATTGAAACGTTTATTTTTAATTGTGTGTTAGAATAGTTGGATAAAACAACATAACAAAACCCATAATTATTTTAATAATTTGCAACTTTCACTAACAAAAGTAATTAAACAAAGTAAATATATTCATCAATTCTATTCATCTTTATTTCTATAGCGCTTTGACAACGTAGATTGTGTCTAAGCAGCTTAACATAGAAGATTTTTGTCAATTGAAACTGTGTCAGTCCAGTTTTTAGAGTTTAAGTTCAGTTCAGTTTAGTGAGTGGGGTTTAGTTTTCACTGCTGAGAGCCCAAACACTGTTATTATGCACATCGATGAATTTGCTCTTCAATCAACACATTTTCAAATTAATTCTTTTAAATCTGAATATTATTTATTATAATATAACTCCAGTTAAGTTTCACATCTTTCAGAAATCATTTGAATATTTAGTAATGAGGAGACATTTCATATTATTAGCAATGTTAAAAGCAGTGTTTTTGTTTTTTTTTTTTTTTTTGTGGAAACGTTTTTTAAATCTTTAATAGTTTATTTTTGAAAGATACAATTTTAACATAACAAATGTCTTAACTGTAACCCTTGATCATTTTAATGTGGTCTCGCTGAACAAAAGTAAAACATTTTCTAAACACAGATAAATTTTAATGACAATTAAATGCTCCACTCACATTCTAAAATTCCTTCTTGAATAAACCTTTACAATAAGGTTTTATTAGTTAATGTTAGGTAATGCATTTACAAACATGAACTTATAATGAACAATAATTGTACAGCATTTATTAATCATAGATCAACAATTACTACTGCATTATTACCATCCAAATCCATGCTGGTTAACATTAGTTATTGCACAGTCAGTTAACATGAGCTAAAAATGAATGATTGTATTTTCATTAACTAATAGAAACTAACATGAACAAATACTGTAATAAATGTATTGTTCATTCTTTGTTCATGTTAATAAATACATGAACTAATACAACTTTATTGTAAAGTGTTACCCCTTAAATATAATCTTTAAAGTAATAATAAGACCTTACTGTCAGTGTAAATAATAAAATGAATGATGCAAACTTTATCAGAATTATAAAAATTACATTTGTATACCTTGTGGATGTATTTAAATTACAGTATAAACAGGATTAAACAGGACACAGCATAGTGCTGCAGGGTAACTGATAATTGTGCTCAACTCTACTCACTCAGACTGGGATTTCCTCAGGTTCAGGCGCATCCTTGAGCTTCTTGCAGAAAACCTGAGACAGAAGGAAGTTCCAGTAGATGATGGTTAAACTGGTGTTGGCTGTCACAATGCCGATCAGTATAGGATGCATGTCTGGTTTTAGTGGCGGTTCTGTTCTGTTCTTCCAGAAGCTGAAGCTGAACAAACCCTCTCTGAGTTTCTGAATGACTGACCGACTGACTGGACTGACGTGTTTGTTTGAGCCTGTGATCCAGACAGACCTGATCCTCTATGAGTCATATCTGATCTGATATTATTCATCTCCCTGTCACCTCTATCCGTCCTTCTGCATGTCTGCTGGTTTATGGATTCAGAAAGGCTGGATGTTTTACACCACACTTTCAGAAATAAAAAACGCGAGCTGAGAAAAGATTATATTTTGAGGCAAGCTACATACCTAACCACTGACTTCCATAGTATTTAAATGTTTTGTTTTCAACTACACTCTCAGAAATAAAGGTACGTGAGCTGTCACTGAGGTGGTACCTTTTCAAAAGGTACGCATTTGTACTTAAAGGGTCCATATTGGTACCTCAAAAGTATATATTAGTACCTAAAAATTTTAAGAGAAACACTTTTGTACTTTTTAGGTCCTAATATGTACCCTTGAGGTATTAATATGGACCTTCAAGGTTACAAATTTGTTTGTATATAAATATGCCTTAAAATTCAGACTGTTCAAGACATTTCAACATGTCTAGGAAACATATATTTAAATTAAATCAACACGTTGACCTTAAAGCAGCACAGCAGCCACAATAGATTGATTTAAAATGAAAATACTAAAATTACAATTACACTAGCTGTTAAAGGGTTGGTGTCAGAAGAGATTGTGGTCCCACTTAATATTGACCTTAGGTACCTGCATTAAAATATAAATGAGTGCAATGAACCTATTGTGTTCATGTTGTATTGCACAACACTTACAGTACTATGATGCTATGGATAGGTTTAATGGTGAGTTATGGTGTAATGGATGGATCAACAGTGTAATTACATGGTAGTTTTTTTAAATGCAAGTACAATGTTAAAAATGTATGTACTTAATAAGTGCTTTGTACTAAATTATCAAATTAAATTAACTTAAGGCCACTATATATAAAGTGGAACAAAAAGTTTAACATAAATTTATTAAATTGTGATGCATTCATTTAAGCAAATCTGTTAACAAATGTGACAAATTTAACTTCAAATCATATTCTGAAAGCTCATGACAAACCATAGTTAAATAAAATTCCAATATAGATTGCAGAGCCAAATTGTATTTTTTTATTTGCTAGAGGTTTTCTCTCTTAAAAGCTATGAAATCCAATTATTACATTTTAAATATTCAGAAAACAGCAGCAAAAATGGTAACCTACAAAAAATATATACTTTTGCTTATGTTTATTCTACTTTTGTGCAGATAAAAATATAGAATAATGAAAAACTGAATACGTTACCAAGAAGTCAGTCCCTTCTCCAGTCAGATTTTTACAAGGCAAGATTTTGTTTTCTTAATTTAAAAAATAATAACACAAAAGAAAAGTCTTCCTCTACACGTATCTTCATGCAAGGTCTGCTGGCTAAGCAGGGTTGTCTTTTTTGTCTTCATCCTCAGTCTTCTTATGGAAGGCTTCTGTCAGAATGAAGATCCAGTATGCGATGGTGATGGAAGTGTTAATTGTGACAATACCAATCATGAAGGGATGAAGCATGTTTGCAAGTGTTGTGCAGTCTGCAGGGTTTGTGACTTTTTAAGTTTTTTTTCTGTGGTTTGGTCCTGCCTTTTTTGAGGATGTGGCCTTCACTCCTCCCACCAAGCTTAATATTAGCATAAAAATCCTTTGCTGAACATAAGTGTTTGGTATCCCTCCATCAGCCAATTTGCAGAGCACATGTACTGCCATCTCCTTAAAGGGACAGTTCACCCAATAATGAACATTTCCTCATCATTTACTCAAATGGTTCTAAACTTATGTGAAATCCTTTCTTTGGATGAACACACATCAAGATATTTTGAAGAATGTTGGAATCTATAGTAAGATCAAAAATGTATAATAGCTGTTCTTCAGAATATATTTTGTGTTTAACAGAAGAAATGAACAACAGGTTTGGAACAATGTGTAAATGATCCGATTTTTTTTCTTTATTTTCAGTGAAATTTCCCTTTAAATGAAAATGTGCAATTGTTTTTTTTTCTCTTTTGATAAAACAGATTTTTAAAAAACATAATACAAAAGCAGTCAGGGTGATGATGCTTTCACAAATATGTTTGTTTACATTATTTGATTGTTTTGCTAAATAGTAACGCTCTATTACGGATTAAAGAATTTGGATTTTAATTTGCCATGTGCCTCTTTAAGCCGGACCCTTATTGAATGAGATAGACCGCTGTGTGGATTAAGGTGGTCAGAATGTAGTTAAAAATCTGACACCAGCACTAGTGCTCTTAGCTGTGCTAATCACTCATGGGAGGAGGATTTACCTTTACTGAAGATAAGAGACTTAATAAGTGATATCACAAGATTTTATGATGCGTTCAGCCCAAAGTATAAAAGTGTCCATTTGATAGCGGACATGAACACACGTGCTCAGATCGACATATTCAGCATTGTTCAGTGTCTGTGACTTTTCTCTCCAAAAGTAATGCTTGATAGAAGTCTGAGCGATAATCCCCTCACACATATACTTGTGAACACAGGCATCTGTTGTTGTTTGCCGTCTTTGGTAGTTTGTTGTGTTTGATCCTGCTATTTTTTCCAGACTGAAACAAAAACTTAATTTAGTGTTGACTTATTGTGGACAAACTAAGTATTACAAAAACAATTCATAGTTTACCCATGCATCTTTTTTGCTTCAAATTAAAGCTTTTTACACTACAAACATTTTTAAGTCAAAATTATCTTTCGTTTATAATAATTCCTGTTTAGACAGGAAGTAAAGTTGGAGAGAAGGGGGGGTTAGGGTAGGGAAATGTCCTCGAGCCTGGATGCCCTGACATGCTACTGCACCATATGTCGACGTGTTAACCAATAGGCTATTGCGCCGACTATAATAATTTATTTGATGTGAATTACTTGGATTCAACAATAATTTTGAATTGTCAAAAAGGGTTGGGTCGATAGACATCACAATGCTGAGCCGGCATCGCGATCCTCCACCCCGACCCAGCAGCAGCAACCCACTCACGAAAAATACACATGGCCTCGTTTACACTAATACGTCTTAGTTTTAAAACGGCATTTTAGAATGAAAACGGTCCACGTCCACGCTGGCATTACATTCCACACTATACCGCTGAAACTACACATCATGTGACCACACACTCAGTTATGCGCTGCAGCGTATGCGCAAACAGCGGGCGCTTTGAGCACAAAACCCCAGAGAGCAGTGCACGTTGGACAGTTTATCAAAGATGTACCGCTGGATCGCATCTCACTATAGTTGATAAACATGATATTTAATTAATCTTGTCTCTATCTAATGACTCTTCAGTCTTTTGAATCTATCAGGTAACGTGTCACAGCGTCAGTACACTGCTTCAATCTTTAGCTTTCACGCTTGTACTTGGTAATTTTAGCAAAAATCTCTGATACTGTTGGTTGGTTCCTGTAGGTTGTGCACCTTTTTTACCAACCATGTTTGTCGAACCCAGTCCCGGTGATTGACAGGTGGTAATTTGTGTGTAACTTATCTTTTTTTATTTATGATTTGGTTATGGGTAAAACAAAGACCATGTGGGTTGAAACGGTATGCTACAAATAATTATTTCGTTATAAATTATTTATTCATAAATAATTAATTCACCGCTGCCTTCGACGATGATGCCATCCTCCATCGCAATGTTTCACATTAGACATTGTACAATGCCAAATTGGTCGACATCCCCCAACCCTATTGTCAAATTAACATAGTAATAGCTTCAGATGAAAATTTACATTTTAAATATTTACATATAAAATAACTATATATATATATACTTGTGAACCGACATTATTAAAATCAGTTGACTGATTTGCACTGATATAATATTTCTTTGTGGTCTTTTTAAACTTTTGCTTCATCAGCAGTGTTTATTTCTGCCTTGTACCTACATTTACATTTATTATATTTCTAAAAATTCCCTCTCTTAATTTTTAACAGAGAAGTGGATTGTGTTGACTCTCTTGCGAATCAAACTGTCTGCGGGTTAAACCCAGAGTTAAAAGTTAACAGAGAATTTTAATTTCAAGCATAGAGAAACCACTTAACCTGATCTTAATCAGGTTGGATTTGTTTGGTTTTGTCAACCCTAAACTTACTCCACAGCCCAGAGTTTGCATTTGTTTTGAGCAACAGGCCTCTGAGCTTGATTGAAAAAACAATTAGATCTACCTTTCATCTACTTTTTTATAGTCTATGATAGGGCTGCACGATAGGCATGGGCCGGTATAAGATTCTGATGGTATAAATATATGGTTGGATAAAAATATGGTTTCACGGTATTGTGCTCACTGCTCTAAAATATATTCTTTTTTTAAATGTCTGGTTAAAAAACAACACCTTTTTCCCCCTTTGAAAACAATATATTCTATTTTTTGAAAGATTATGATATTTTGGAGCAGTAAACATGTCAGGTTAAATAATGAAAATCAATCATTGACTTCTGCTGTCTTCATTAGTTTCAAAAACACAGATTTCTTTACAATTTAAAACGCCATCTTTGGATATTTTTTCCGCTGGAAATACCGTTGTCCTAAAAAAAAAAAAATAAATGTCAATAAAAAAAATCTTACATATACCTTAGGAACGGTATTACAGAAAGTTTTGGTGGTTTTAAAACCTTGACTTTTCCAGACCGCGGTATACCTTGAAAACAGTTATCATCCCATGTCATATCATATCATGTGATGTGACTATTCTTGACACACGTAGCGATATCGATGCTAAAACAATATATTGTGCACGACTAGTCTATGATGAAAACTTCAATAGATTTTAAAGCTTAAAGGCAGAATAAGACAGGTAAATGTGTGGTCAAATAAATGCTTTAATTTTGCCTTCCAAATTAATTAAATATCCAAACTGCTTTGACTTGCATCTGAAATATGGATTGCCTGTGTTTTGGGAAATGTGTGTAAAAGTTTTCAGTGAGCGCTCTGCAGCCTGAGCAGTCCATCTGCGTACTGGAACTGTGAGCTGTTCTCATACTCCAGCATGTCCAGCGCGACCTCACAGCTCTCCTTCACCACCCGCTCCTGGTCTTTCCTGTAGCGCTCCAGGATCTGCACACATGGCTCCTTCCCGATGGAGCCCAGTGCCTCCGCACACTCGTGTCGGACCATGGCGTTCTCATCCATCTTCTCCAAAGCTGCCTGCAGCTGAGGGATGCTGGCCTCATGCTGGATCTGACCCAGCACATAACCAATCTCATGGCGGAACAAGGCACTGCTGCACTGAAGACCTGCCACAATGATTTTGAAAGAAATTAACATGTTTATTCAGCATTCAATAGATCAAAGTGACAGTAAAAGCTAATGTTCAGAATTCTACTTCAAATCAATGCTGTCCTAGTTAATAAGAATTATTAATTGAACATCAAATCAGCATATTAGAGATTTCTTAAAGTCAGAGTGAACTGGAAGTTCCTGAGACTTTTTTGCTTTTCAGTAGATTGATCTACTTCCAACTGAAACTGAATATTGAGTAGGGGGCGGAGCTTTTTTTGTTTATCATTCCTTTGTGGCTTTTATAATCACCAGTGATCTAGCGGTTGCGGAACTACACACACACCACACTAACAAACTGCAACTCCCAGCATGCATCTTACACACACCAGTTCCTGGTTTCCACTTATTACATATACATAGCTGGAATATCGCTATAGACTGATTATAAGGACTATTTACATAGCACGCACTTCTGGAGTCTTTATTGTGAGCATTATCTTTATTGTGAGCATTACGATGTGTTTTCCCTTGCCTTGCCATGTTTGACCCTTGCTTTGTTCCTTTAAGTTGTTTGCTGCCTGAACTGACCTTTCGCCTGTTCATGACCACGCTCTGGATTTCTCTGCATGTACCTGTTTGTTTCCATTCCGACCATTGACTATATGATGATTCTCTTTAATAAACCTGCATTTGGATCCTCAAATCCATTGTTCAGCATCCTCACATGACAGTAGCAAACTAACTGAAAGAGGGCGAGGCTAAGAATGTTGTATGCGTCAAACTGACATCACTAGAGAATAAATGAAACTCCAAAGTAAATGGTCAGATTTTGATTGAAGATTGCCAAAACAAACTTTTTTGTGGATTAATATCTTTACGCTGGCATCAGTCAGTCATCACTCTAACACTAACAGATAAAACAAAATGCAGCAGCCTGTTTTTTTGACTGGGACAAAAAAAAAAAGAGAGAACATATTTCTCCCATCCCGGCTTCTCTTCACTGGCTCCTGGCCTATATATCTGAACTCTTAAGTTTGTATTTTTCCCAAAGATCCCTCTGCTCAACTCCTGCTAATTGTTCCTAAATCCCCCTTAAAAACAAAAGGAGACAGAGCTTTTTCAGTCTATGCTCCAAAACTTTGGAACACATTACCTCTAGAAATTAGAGCTTCATCTGCATAAAGTGTTTTTACCTACCTCTTCTGTCTGGCCTACTGATATAAATTAGTTTTTTTTTTTTTTTTTTTTATTGTCCTGTCTCTTAAATCGTTCATTATTGTTGCCATGTTTGTGAAGCACTTTGGTCAACATTCATGTTGTTTTAAGGTGCTATATAAATAAAGTTGACCTTGACCTCTAGTATAAGCAAACAAAATATACCTTGTCAATTTTGATTTCACTCAGACTTTAAGAATCATGTGAAGCTGAAGACTGGAGTACTGATGCTGAAAATGCAGCTTTGTAATATAGGGTATATGCAGGAATCTTAAAGGAAAATTCAATACCTTTTTAAGACTTTTTAAAGACCTTCTCAGAATATCTTAAGACCTCGTCGCCACTTCAAGTTCTAATCAGTATCAAACCTTTAACTTAAACAGTTGCTAATAAACAGTTGTAGTTAAATAAATGAATGGAGCACAATTGTGCAACAAAACTTAGTTAGGCTCGGAGGAATCAAACCTTGAAAGAATAAATTACGTGGTTGTTTTCAGCGACAGGTTTCAGCCACTGTTTAAACTCTTCTTTCTCCAACCAGGAGTATGCAAACTTGCATTATCCCATTTTGCCGTCTGTTTTGCTCTATGTTTTCGCTACATGTGGAGAAAGTCAGATCACCTTCCGCGTTTGTCGCAAATTACGTGAAATCACCCGGACAAAGGAGTTTGGCCAGACGCACCAGGCCTGAACCAATCGAGGAAGATAAATATATTAATGCTTTTTGGAGTCAAACACTTTGGACAACGCTTGAACAAAATCTAAGACCTCGTAAAAATGCGATTAAGACTTTTTAATACCTTTTGATGGCCTTCATTTTCTCATAATTGATTTATCAACTTTTAATACTTTTTAAGACCCCGCGGACACCCTGTAATAACAGGAAAATTTCTAACCTAAAAATGCAAAACAGTTATTTCTAATTGTAATATTAGTTCACCATTGGACTTTGTTTTTATGCATCTCGCAAATCTTTTCTTACCATCTCCAAGAGCCAGAACAGCCTCTTCAGTACCAAGATTCCTCAGAGCAAACATGGCTCTATAGCGGTCAAACAGCGGCAGGCTTTCATCTAAGAGCTGTGTCCTCAGCTCCGGGACACTTTTCCTTTGTGCAGGGGGAGCGGGGTCCACAGAGCAGTAGGGGTTTTCATCTGTGCGATCTGTTGTCTGCTCCCCACTATTTATGAGCCACTCCAGCCTCTGGACCGCCAGCTGACAAGTTTCTGCCACCTTTAAAATAAAGAGTTATTATTAAACCTATTAATAGTAGGATTTAAATAATCAATATCTTTCCATGGACAACAATATTGTGATACAGACACAATTAGGACAATACTCTGATTAAGAATCTACCATGTAAGCTGATTTTTGATTACTCCTACTTTATACACTGCATTATTAAAATGCAGTATAGACTTAT
The DNA here is from genome assembly GCF_903798145.1 of Danio aesculapii. Taxonomy (NCBI): domain Eukaryota; kingdom Metazoa; phylum Chordata; class Actinopteri; order Cypriniformes; family Danionidae; genus Danio; species Danio aesculapii. The sequence goes on along the minus strand of NC_079442.1, from coordinate 32,404,985 downwards.
GCAAAGACTTTTCACCATGTTGTGTGACAGGATTTCAACAGTTTGATGGCTAACAAAAGGTTTTGCTTCGAGCAAGAATTTGTATCCACTAGTCTTCACAAATAGCATGACAAATACTTAACTGCACTGTTTTTTCAACCTAAAAATTAAACACCCAAAATTACATATGGTACAAAACAAATTTAAATCATTATTCTGAAGTGAAATGAGGATGTGTGCCATTAAGCCATCTATGTACCTTAAAATGTAAAATGAGAACATGAAAGAAATAATCTAAAAGCAACTCAAGTGAACATATTATGGCCCGTTTCCACTGAGTGGTACAACAAAAGGGTACCAAAAAGTGGAGCCAGACACACAGCTGAACGCTACTGGTTTACAAAAATACGTCACTAGCTCGTGCACAAGCCAGGAGAGTTTCACGTTCTCTAGAGAGCATGCGTGCGCATCTATATTTCAAATAACGAATGTCTTGAGCTGATGATAATAATGTGCGCGTGATTATTGAAGTGCTTCTGAAATACTTTCAGAAATGGACAAACATGCGAGGAGCAAATGATTTTTTGAGCAAACTGCCATGTTTAACTATTATCATCACCTTTTGGACTATTATGAACTCGGAATGATGGAACTTCTCTCTAACAAGAGGTTACATGTGCTGGTGAGAGGTTTGCACTGACTGTAGGCTATATGTTCCATGTTGTTTTTGAAGCCAAATAAGGACTAAATGTATGTTGTGTGTAGTTTTTCTGTAACTGGTAACATATATCGCAGACTGTAAGGGTCTGGATGTGTTCATATATGTTCATTTATTTATTTAATTTATCCTATCAATGACCTGCAGTTATAATCAAATCTTGTTCATAGAAAGGTTAGTAATGAACATTTATACACAAGTATTTATGTGTATAAAGCATCTGTTTTGTGAGAGGTGCTTCTCATATGATATGTGAACGACCCGTACAGCTTTAATTTGACATTTCCTCGAGCAAGAATGACGTCGACAAACTTTCTGTCATACACTAAGTCCATTAATATTAACATCTCAATTAGAATAATTAAATAATTCCATTTCTGATGTCCATGTAAACATACACATTGTCTGATTTTACTGTACCTCAATAACTGGATCTTCTGCGTATTTCTTTAATAAATCTAAGACTTTGGGATTTCCAATGGCGCCCAAAGCTTCTCCTAGAATTTAAAACACAATTAATATGATTTGGGAGAAAAATGCAATAAGCAAGAAAATGTCTCTTTGTAATCTTTACCTGCTTCATGTCTGACCATTGGCTCTTGGTTAGTGTCTTTCAGGACTGTCTCTAGGATAGGAATGGCGCTCTCGTCTTGCATTTGTCCAAGGCAGTACGCCAGCTCATGCTTCAAAAGTGCAGACTCATCCACAAAAGCTTCACTGATCCACTTCACGGCCTCTGCTCCTCCGAGGTTGCGGAGAGTAAAAAGAGCTCTAAAGCGTGTTGTCAAGTCCTTCTTTGTGTTAACCAGGATGCTCCCCACAGCCGCTATATCCTTATTGCTCGCCATGAGGAAGGTTTGGTTAATGTCTTTATGTGCAGGTTAAACAGAGAGCACCAGACATACACGACCTGAATTTACAAGCAACAACAAAATCAACTTAGTGATAAATGAGAAGTGTTGATCATGTGATGATTCAGAACCACGTGAGCTGACTACCTACACAGGTTTTCAATAAATCTGCAATAAATCTGCAATAAATTTTGCAATAATATGTGCTTGGTCAACCATTTATCTGAACAAGGCAACCAGTTACTAATTTACACTTAGTAAATTTAGTTTGACAACAGAGCAACTGCACTAACTGTGTTTATCATTTGGATAAGTGAAACATTCATGCTTTGAAAACCAAGACATCATAAAATAACTTCTGTTTGTTTATTTAGGTTCAGTCTTAAACTTACAGTGTGCTAAATAACGTTAGGGGTTCGGAAGACTCAGCCCTCACTGACAAAGGTCCAGAATTTGTCCCATTTATGAGCTCACTTGTCCTATTTTGACTGCTATGCCATCATAAATAGTAAAAAAACCCATTGAAAAGGCTTTAAAACCAAGCGGAATCCTGGTGTGACTTCAGTTAATCAGTTTTGACCAATGCAAACTATTATTTTTCAAGAGTCCAACATCCAGCTGTGCAAGACAATATCTGACATAAGCGAAGGCATCTTTCACTACTGTATTGTTTTTTAACAGAGAAAATGTTTGACAGATAACTTTTATTCTAAATCTTGGATCTTATTTTTGAAAGAAAACATGAACAATAAAAAAGTGTGAAGCACCGAAAGCAGCCCTTGTTAAAATAAATTTGAATACTATTTTGGCTATTGGTGTTATCCAAGAATTTTCAAATGTACTTTTTGTGTGAGAGGCTAGAAAAATTGTGAAGCTCTAAGTTGTTATTCATTCGTTCTTTTTCTTTTTGGCTTAGTCCCTTTTATTATTATTATATTTAGATTTTTTATTATTCAAATGGCCACACTTTGACTGAGGAAAGTTGAATGTACTGGCCAGTTTGTTATTTACCTAATAAATTACAAGTATACAGTTTTTAATTTTTAATAAAAAAATGTTGTTTGTTTTTACTTTTTTTCTAATGATATAAGATGAAATAAATCTATTTTAAAAAATAAATATGTTAAATGTCTTTATTCTAAATAAGTAGCAAATATTTATGATTCATCAAAAAGTGTGGTTATGATGACCATCTGACAAGCTAATTCAGCTAAAAAATAGTGCTTAACATGTCACAAAAATGCAGTATTTAAATTACATTAATTAAGTAGAAAATAAGGGAAATAACTGCAAAAAGGTTTTTGAGAAAAAAGATAAAGCCATTTCACCAGGCTGGCTACAGGCATAGATATGTTCCCCTATATTGTTTACCATGGTACTTTGAATATTCGGTCTGAAATCACACGCAAATGTGACATTAACACACTGTTTATTTGAGTGCGAACAATGTTGTGCTGTTGTCAGGGTTCATACACATTTTAACTACTAAAATTCCATGATTTTTCCAAGACTTTCAAGTAAATTTTTATGACCTAATGTTTCATGCAATGTCTACATATGCAGGAAAAAAACAATACATGTTAAAATTTATTACAGCATATCTTAAAATACGCAACAATCTATTTAGTTTCGATTTATATTATTCATTCATTCATTTTCTTTTTGGCTTAGTCCCTTTATTAATCTGGGGTCGCCCCAATTCATATTTATGTCTACGTAAAATGTATTTAAGTAAAATACCATTATCTCCGAAATCAGAGCTGGATGTGTATTCATTTATGCAAGCTTTACTCCAACTTAACAGTTCTTTCGCTCGTTCATTAAAACCGTAAATTAGACAAATAAAAACACTACATTTTATTCTAGTGTCTATAATGAATTGAGCATGGTCATGATAGTCAGTAGATAGTTCAGTATTGTTTTAAACGCAATCATTGTGTTTTAATTTAAAGGCCTCGGCACTGCACCAGCAGCAAACACGCGTCACTCAGTTTCACCGTCGGCTCAGTTTAAACGTGACAGTCAGCCAGAAGATGGACATTACAATGATGCTGGCTGGGTTTACATTATCTCTCGTTACAGTCGCTGAACTGTACGTGTTATGAACTTACTTCAAATTAGAGTTTCTTCAGTTTCTGCTCTCCATCATCCAACTTCTCATGCTGTCCACTGAAGAAGAAACTGCTTCACTCGTGTAACCAAGAAAGGAGAATTAGTGAAGCGCCACCTATTGGACTGGAGCGAAATTAAAACCGGTCTAAACACCGATCAGGAGATCGCAACCTTTTTTACTCTACAGAATATTGTCAATTATACAAATAGTCAATGAAATAATTTAGTTGATTTCAGTTTACATTTTAACTGCTTTTTAATTGAGATATATCAACAATGATGATGTAAATAAAGTTTTCCTGTATTGAGGAAAATTTGACCTCTTCTGTTATGAAGAAAAAGGCTATGTGAATTTTAAACAACAAGTAATAATTCAATTATGCATTATATTTTTATTTAAAAAAACAAAACAAACGAAGCACAAAGTTTAGAGTGTTTTCACACTTGGAAGATTTGGTTTTATTAAAATATACTTTGAGATTGCTCTTAGTGCAGTTCATTTCTGTAAGTGTGCACCCAACAAACAGACCAGAACCCCTGAAGAGTAGGGCCTCAGTATGCTTATGAAACAAACTTACATTTCTTTTCTCATATCATAGTCACAATGTTGCTCATTATAGTTCAACATAAGCATCATGATCTTGTTTTAGCAGATTTTCATCCTTTAGACATAATAATAGAATTCAAAAATAAGTTTGTCCTTAGTATATGTCATAAGCAGTGTTGGGAAAAGTTACTTTTGAAAGTAATGCGTTATGTTACTTTTGCGTTACTTTTTCTGACCCGGCAGTATTCAAAATAATGAGAATTTTCCATCACAGAAATGTAAAGCTCTGCCATCTTCATTTCTGTCTCTTCCTGCATTCTCTTATTGTGTGTGATTCAATGTGATTATGTTCATTTTAATTCAGCAATCTATTTTTAAAAAGCGAATTAACTAAACTATAAAATTAACTCGTATTACTTTTTTTTTTAAATAATGCTTTACTCGTAACTTAGAAAAGTGATATTATTACGAAACTCACGTTACTTGTAATGCATTACCAGTGGTGTAAAGTAACTAATTACAAATACTCAAATTACTGTAATTGAGTAGCTTTTCTCAGAAATTGTAATTTACTAAGTAGTTTTAAAGATGTGAACTTTTACTTTCCCTTGAGTACATTTTTAGTGCTGTATTGGTACATTTATTCCCCTATTTTTTTTTCAACCTGCAGTCACTACTTTATTTTTTCTTGTCTATGGGGGTTAGAAAAATCACTCCTGTAATTCCTGTCCAATCAAATCACACATAGAAGTAGAGGTAAATCGCGTCATAATGAACTACCTCAAGACATGGGTGATTTATAATTGCAGAAAACTGTTTGAAAGCATTAAAAGTGTCCAAGAAGAAATTCAAAATCTTTACGCACATTGACCCAGAGACTGTTTAGATGCACGTCACTGATGACAAGATGACAGATGTTTACTGTATGAAGACCGAAATTGCCTTAAACACCCAGCAGGCAAAAGATGTCGACATGACGTCAGATTGACATAGTACCCCAACATCATGGAGACATTGCATTTTGTTAAGCAATGAAAATCGAGTTGATGTCAGAACTCCACGTCAGGCCAACATTAATGTCAAACCTAAAATAAACCAATTATCAATGTCTAATGATGTTACATCTTGATGTTGTGTGGACGTTACCACTATGACGTCTATCAGATGATTTTGGTTGCCATACCTGACGAGTAAATGTCAGTATTTGACATCAATATGACGTTGGTTTAAGATGTTGGCTCGACGTTGGATTTTGGTCACTTTCCAACACAACCTAAAATCAACAAAATACCAACGTCATTTAACGTCGTTATTGGACATCAAAATAACGTTGTCCTCAGACGCTGGCTTGACATTAAATTTTGGTCACCTGACATCACAACCTAAATCTAACCTAATATTAACGTCTTATGATGTTGTGTGCCTGCTGAGCAATAATTAAATGCTCTACAGAATGTTACGTTTACACACATCCACAAATTAGATGTAAATGTATCAGCTTTATACAGTTTAATATTCAATACCCACTACTCTTGAGAACTTTTGAAAGGTCGACTTTTTACTTATACCTTGAGTAATATTTGCAACAAATACTTTTACTCTACTTGCGCTTCATGTTTGGGCAAGAAACGGTACTTTAACTTAAGCATGATTTTTCAGTTCTCTGTCCACCTATGTGCATTACTCCCAACACTAGTCATAAGTATATTTCACAGTTAAATTCATGTCATAGAAGCTATTATTTGTATAAGTTTGATGATGGACCACAACAAAATGTGTTATTTTCTTTGTTTAGAAACCAGAGATCTGAGGTCTGATCTTAGCCTCATTTTATTGCAGACAATTTGACAAGATCTAGGATTGTTTGGTGTTTTGAAGCTCATCCTAGGGTTGTTGTCATGGCAACAGCTCTGTTAGCTCAAACATGTGAGGGAGAACAATTACTTTTGGTAAAAACAAGGTAAGATTGTAAAATTTCAACTTCAAGAAAAGGTGATACTGACAGTCAGTAGCTAGCGCTGCTATTTTCTGATTATCCTAATGAATTGGAGAAAAGAAAATAATTCATAATATGAGATGGTGATTTAAATACATGTTTAAATATAAATGTATAGCATGCCTAATGCCATTTAAAGGTATTAAAATGCAGCTATAATGAGTCTAATAAAATGATACGTCTATACACCAGCTATGTTGTTCCAGCACTGTCCACATGAGGAGGCTCTGGCACAGGCAGAACTGCGCTGCTTGTTGGAGACTGATCAAATGTTTGGCTCTGCTGCTGTTCCTCAAAATAACTACAGACTACAGAACGTACGGCCTCAGCATTAGGATCATCTATATAGACTGTAGACACATCTGTGGGCTGTGGACATTCATTCTGACTAAGTGCTTCGACCCACTCATCTTTAAATGGGCTGTTGTGAACACTACAGATGTTGTGCAAGATACAGCAAGCTACAGCCATCTTGGACACCAAATCGACGTTGCTGTCATTTCTGTTGTGCAGACACTGCCAGCGTGCTTTGAGGCGCTGGAATGCCTGCTTGATGACTTTAAGGCCTTGATTTAGTTTGATGTTGAAGGTTTGCTGTTGTGGGGTTGGATTGGGTGCTGAAGGATAACATTTTAGCAACCAATTCTGAAGAGAAAAACCCACATCTCCCAACAACAGAAACCCCAACGGGCGTCCCATGAGTTCTTTGGGCGGCTGACAGCAAAAACCTCCCTGCTCTGCCATAGTCCACAGTTCTGAGCTCTGCAAGATGGTCATATCATCTGTGCTGCCTGTAAAACCAGAACACACGTCCCAGAAATTACCATGAGCGTTCACCACTCCTTGAAGAACCACAGAGTGCCACCCGCTTGAGTTCCAGCAGTCCTGGCTTTCCGTGGCAGGCAGGTTAACAGGGATGTGAAGGGAATCGATGACACCGATGCAATGAGGAAAACCCCATAGGCTATGAAACTGCTCCACGTTGTCCTCTAGTTCATGTTCAGCTGGTAGCTGCATGTAGATGGGTTTTAATAACAAAATGATGGCTTCACACACCTCCCGCACACATTGACACACAGCAGGGATTGGCACCCCAAAGAGTTCGCTTAAAAAGCAGTACTCTGTGCTGGTGGACAAACGCATTAAGGCCATGGCTATGCATTTCTCCAGTGTTATAGTTTGTTCTGTTTGCTGTATGTACACTTGCTCCAGCTGGGGCTTGAGTTTCGTGCTCAGGAGGAGGAAGATTTCTCTTGTGACGTGGAACTTGTCAAGCCAGTCTTCCGGTCCAAACTCGGTCATCACCACTCTCTCCCACCAGTCTGGGTCTGAAGGGATTGGGACATGATTTGGCAAATCTTCTTCAGTCGGTGATGGGGACTAGATTATACAGAGAGTAAATAACATTACATACATGCGTTTACAAAGAGTCATTCTGCAGGTCAAGCTTTAATATATCGAATTGGTATTTTATTTTCTTCACATTCTTGATCACAAACAAATATACTCAAGTAGAGTCAAGTCTTAGAAATTAATGTAAACATCCACAGAAATGGGGTTACCGTTCTCGTGCTCAAGTAATTCTGGAAAAGATGCCTTCGATATCGGATTCGTTTGTGAATTTCTGCTCGCCTTTCTAATATATAGTTGTGGATTTCTTCTTTTCGGCGCCTAATTTTGGATGCAAGCAAGTATTTCATCTCTGCGGCATCTCTCGCCTCGTCCGTTTTCAAGTACGAACGTGGCATTTTATGTGGAAGGTGTAAATACTTTACACGGTAAAACGGGTTATTCGTGATTTAATAACGACTGATCACAGTCAAAGTGGACAGCAGCATGATCATCAGTCACATAACATTGCAAACGTGAACTAACTTACTAAGCAGCGCCACTTCCGGTTTCCCCAAGTCTTGACAAAATAAAGGTTTTTGTTTTAAAACAATGGTACATGTGTATTGGAGTTAACATCAACATTATTAGTAGTAGTATTTGTTCATTTGTTTCTACATATATTTAATTAATTTCTTCTCCTATATTCTGTTTTAATTAGAACAGTTACACCGGTACAGTGGGTTTCATTATTATAGATCAATAGTTGCTGATAGTTCACTACTATTATGTACTAGTGTTCATTTACAAGGAAAAATAATCATATACTCTATATGATATACTCTATAAAATAGTTTTAATATGAGAGAGTACACGTCAGTCGTCATAAATTTAATCTATTCCCAGTATTTCTTTATCACAGCGTGCAAGATTTTGCATATTTTACAGATATATTAAACCCAAGCATATATAATCAATTTAATGTATTTTTCCGTACAGAATAATGTACCAATCTTTGCAATTAAAAAAATACGTCAACGTTTTTGTTTTGTTTCAAATTTCGTGACGTCACCGTTTAACTCAGTCCCATGATTCCTTGCGGAGCCATCGACAACAACAGCTTCGTCTTGCTAACAACATCGAAGCGGCGAATAAAACATTATTAATCACATATTTCCCATTTCACCCCAAGATTTACAGTCGTCGGTTTTGCTTTGATCAAGGTTGAGCCGATCAGATTAGGAATTCGCCGAATAGCGTTGTCAAGGTAGGTCCGATGACCGTGGGATCAAATTAGCCTTACTAGCTGCTCAGTAATCCATTGCAAAACACCAAGATAATTATAGCCAGGGCGTATAAACGCTAAATATATTGTTGTTTACTTAATGTATATAAATTGTTTTGCTTGATTTGATATGCAACAATACGATTATTCTACGTTAAATGACACCAGTGTTGATAATTAGCTTTGTTGACAAAGGAATCTCGTAAATCTGCATTCAGTGCTAAGAATGAATGTGAGACTGTCGCTCTTTGGCTTTACGTTGATCATTTGTTTTAAAGTCACCCGTTAGTAAAGAAGCATTTGACGTTCTCGTGTTACAGTTAAAATATATATATCGGCAGATTTGCTGTCATTGTTGGCGTAGTCAACAAAGGATTGTATCAAAAGCGCATTGTCTCCTATTAAATCGTCGTGACGTGGCAGCTGCAGCATATTCTTGTTTTGTGTTGCTATTGTTTGGTGGATGTCGATTGAGCAGCTGTTCACTAACACCTGTTTATGTGGCATTGAACAGATGGCATCTGCTGACGAGACTTACACTCTTCTGCCTCGTTAAACAGCAAATAAATGACCATACTTCAAGTGTAGACCTTTAACTATTCATGTGCATCATCGTGACCTCCTAAATTTGTATCTTACACTTCTATATTCTAAAAAGGTGTTGTTTTCCCTGCAGTTCAGGTACCCCTGGATCTCCACTTTCCCAGATTTCAGAATAACATCCATGGATCAGGACTATGAGCGCCGGTTACTGCGGCAAATCAACGTCCAAAATGACAACACCAGCCCTATGGTTAGTCTGTCATCTGGAATACTGCAAACTTGAACTTGAGTTAATTTGATGACATGGATGTCTTTTGGCTACTCAAATATGTTAATTCTATTGTTATTTACAGCCCCTTTAATTGTTTTAAACCGTTACAAGTTTTTTTTAAACTTTTGACCACAAAAGAAGATATTTTAACAAATGAGCAATCTCATGCAAATGTCAACCATGCCATGAAAAAATAAGTTTTTAACAAATGGGCGAAACTCTTTTCAGGTTTTTTGTGTAGTCTTGAATTTTTACAGTACTGTAGAAAAAATGTTTTTGTCAATGTTTTTAAACAATTATATTTAATTTACCAAAGGCACAAAAGTGGCAATTTCACATCTGTCACATCCATACAGAGAGGTGTCACATCCATAATTTTTCTTCATTAATGCAAAAAATAAAATAAAATCAACGATTTTTTTTCTATAGAGAGCCAACTCTTATCTTTTTGATTGATAAATATAAAACAATTTTACCTCAATAATTTTTTTCCTACTGTGGAAGTCAACGGTTACATGTTTTCAGCTTTCTTTAAAGTACACTCTTTTGTGTTTAACTGAAGCTCAAAGCTTTGTAACCACTGAGAGCTGCTTAAATTAGGGCTGGGCGATAGGCAAAAATGCAATCTCCAGGGTATCCGCAGGGTCTTAAAAAGTCTAAAAATATCTTAAATCTCCAAAGCTAAAATTTAGGCCTTAAAAAAATCTTAAATCTACCGAAATATTGTGTTGTAGGTCTTAAATCTTTTTTAACTGGTCTTTTCCTTTGTTCATGTATAGCTACCCAATCTGGCTATTATCATACAATCATGTATGCTTATAAATCACCAACTATCCTAATCTCAATACATTTTTTTAATTTAAAAATAGCATTTTTGAATCTATTTGCCTTGTTTTAATCACTTTCTTCACAGTAACTTTTGATTAAATGTTCTCCATTTATTTATTTCCAAGGATATATACCTGACCTAAATTTATTATTATTATTAAATTGTTATTATTGTATTATTAAATGTATTAAATTATAATCATTTTTTGATAAGCAAATCTTTTCCATCTGGAATATTTGAAAAAAATCCTTAGCATTTAGCCCTGTGTAAGTCTAAAATTTCATTAGTAATGGTCTTAAAAAGTCTTAAATTTAACTTGGTGAAACCTGCAGACACCCTGAATCTCAATAATTTTCCATATTGAACGATAACACTCTATATTTCTATAAAAGTTGTTAATGCTTCCAGATTTAAAAGAGTTATTTAAGCCACATCAATTAGAGGGTCCATTAAATGGCATAACATATTTTCGGTGCCCGAAAATTCGGTACATCTCTAATATCAGCACACTTTTAGATTAAATAAGTCCAGAGCTTATCGTTGTTATTGATGTAAATTTTATCACGATTCGATATAATATCGTTTATCGGCCCAGCCCTAGCATAAATATTGTGTTAATTTTCATTTTTGTGTGAACTATCAGTTTACATGGATTGACTTGTTTTCTGACCATTAACTTTATCTTATTACTTCTTTTTTTGTATACAGAAAGCAAAAGATGTGATCTGTCACCTGACCCCGACCCCTGAGTCACCACTGTCATCGCCAAGCAAACATGGGGACAGATTTATACCATCCCGAGCTGGAGCCAACTGGAGCATTAATTTTCACAGAATAAATGTGGGTGGAATATATGAAAATATTAGCAGTGGTGCAAAAACTTTTCCTAAAAAAGCAGCAAGTTCATGTTTTTTTCACCCTCATTACAGGAGAATGAAAAGTCGCCAAGCCAGAATAAGAAAACCAAAGATGCAACGTCAGATAGTGGAAAAGGTGAGCCTAGAAAGTACCCTGTTGATTTCATCTTTCTTTATAAAACTGATCACACATGACACAAGTCAGTTTAGAAGATAAGTTTGCCTTTAGTCTTATCAGTTTATGAGAAATGTGCATAACATCAAAGACCATTATTGTTGTTGTGCATTGTGTAATTTTACACGCATGTAGGTTTTTTTTCTTCTTATTAAAAAAATATATTAAAGGTTAAATGTTTTTGTTAATTTTGTCTGATTTGGTTATGCAGCTTTTGTTACAGTTCTTTTAATGCAGTTATGTATTTGAGTAAAAATGATAACATTTATTACAACTTTTTAGTGAAAATGTTATCATTTATAAAATAAAAATTAGAAAAATGTGTGTTAAAACACAAAACATTTCTGAGTCTGTTCAAGCAGTGATGCTTTGTTCTCCTGTCTTTTCCAAAGTAGAAAAAGAAAGAAAAAAAATTGATCCCAGTTCGATGGTTGATCCCGGTTAATGATGGACGAATGTTTTGGAGGCAGTGTGTCAATACGATTAACGCAATATGAGGTCGAATTTATTTTTTAACGTGCAAAAATTATGGACGAAAATTTCGGATTCAGTGTGCAATATCCATACCCATGACTTTAAATCACAGCATGAAAAAATCTAAACAGAAGCATTTGTTATTTTGACCAGTTGCAATAAAATACACAGGTTGACAAACATCTTCACGCCAACTACAAATAAATTAGGAATGCACTGATAACATTTCTTTTGATCCGATCCCGATACCAAAAATTGAAGTATTGACTGATACCGATCCGATCCCGATACTGTAGATTTTTTATTTTTTTTTAAACAATAGTTTCTATAGTTCTGGTGATAAATTCAAATAATATATCTTCTTTGGTGAAAATAACAGACCTATAGGCCTACTGTATATGACAGACGGCACAATCTAAATAAAAACATGATGCTTGCTGTAAACTAGCTTATGCTTCCTTTTTTAATATTAAGATTTTTCTTTGAAATCTGTAATAGGCTACCACTATTGACCCTAATCGTTGGTAAAATAATTAGCCTTTTAGCAAAGCCTTATATTTTCCTGCAGGTTTGACACAGACTAAACTAAACTGTCTCAGGCCAGTTTTACTAAATAAACATTACCTTTTCTGTTAATGACAATCCATATTGCGCTAGACAGTTTCACTTTTATTAATTTAATCAACTACATTGACCACAATGAGCCAGGCTTTACAAACTATTCGCAGCACTGAAAGTATTCCCCTCAGAAGAATAAACTCGGTCGGAAGGATGAGTGAACAGAACGCATTGTGAGAATAATTTTACGGAGCAGTACACATCACGTCTGCACAGCCGTTGCGTGAACGAAGTACTTGATGCAGTGTCTGTGGACACTTTCTAAGCTTTCTAGGCAGCACAAAGGGAAGAAATCAGTACGTTGAGGATCTGTCCAGTGTATTATTGAGCCTTTTCTCATTTAAAGTTTCAGGTTGGCCTACTTTGTGTGTGAAGAGCAGGTAATAACCCTCTCCAGTGTTGCAAATGCACAGCGCAACATGATTTAGAAACAGCAGTAAACTCCTTGTTGCAGGTCTAAATGAAACCATTTAATGCAAAACTAAATGCATTTCCTCACAGATTATTAACAGGAACAAATAGTCTTGAAGAAAGTTTTTTTTGTGTGTCTTGAATGCGACAGGCAGTTTGAATTGTGAATGAATGAAGAATGATTTAAAGGTGCAACGGTGGGAAGCGCTGAACTGAACATGAATTTAAGCACTTAAATATTCATCTCTACTTTACATTAAACTATAGAATGGCATCAGAACATTTGAGATATAGTAGGCCTAAATGACAGCTTTTTAGTGCCATATAATAGGCTACCTTCATGGCTTTCATTGGCTTATAAATTACACCGAATATAGCGCGTGCGCAAGATCGGATTTGGATCGGTACTCGCTGACAGATACCTGATCCAGCAAAAATATGCTGTATCGAACTGATATCCGATACAAGTATCGGGAACGGTGAATCCCTTTTACAAATAGAGCATCAACAAAAATAAAAATGCAATGAGAAAGGGTCTCTGCTTTAAACAAACTGCGTCTTTGATTGCTCGCATTCTCATAATATACTCCGCTGTTTTGTATCAGACTAATGTTGTTATTTCTCTTGTTTACTCTGTTGTTTGGCAGCGGATGGCTTGGCGTATTCTGCTCTTCTGAAGAATGAGTTGCTCGGAGCAGGCATTGAGAAGGTTCTGGATCCTCAAACAGAAGATAGAAGACTACAGCCCTCCACACCCGAGCGGAGAAGCCTCTTTAGCGTAAGCGTCTTTTCATTATCCTAGGATTAGTTTATTTGAGTGCTTTTAACTCCAGCAGTGGACTTTGTGTTTGTATGTTCAGTATTCACTCAGTGCCAAAAGATCCACGCCCGATGATAACAGTGTTTCACCGTACTCCCTCTCCCCTGTTAGCAGCAAAAGGTAAGTTGAGTCTTAGGGGACAAAAAGGGGAAATTAATTGTATTAATCAATAGTTATGAGTTGGCTTTGTTTCCATATCTGATACGGGTTGGAATTTAGGTCGGTATTAACACTAAATTTGTATGAGATCAATTTGTTTTTACATCTGATCTGAGCCATTTCCAAATGTGTTTTTTTAGATCAGATACATGTCCGTTATCTGGACATCTGATTTACATCTAAACATTCATATCAGATTCTCTTTTATACTGTTATTCATTTTTTACCATTGAATTGTACAGATCTGTACAGTTTAACATCATATGCCTTTCTCCTTGATCCATAAACAAGCTCTTTCTCACTGTTAGGCCTGTCAGAGAATTCTGAAATCAAGAATATCATATCTATAAGCAATTGTTTAGTAAAAAGTTTGCAAAAGTAAAAATTTGGGAATGCATGCAGGTCAGAGTTCAGTCAGACTTTACAGATAATATTTAATATTATAGTTATATAAAAATGACTATGAGAATTTAATAGCCATTTTGCAATATTCTGGCATCGTTATTGTATAGCTGCAAAATTAAATGCACAAAAGAAACCTCCTCCAAGCATGTGCAATATTTCAGGTGATTTAGTAAGTGTACAAATAGCATATGGGTCACAACTGAAAGAAAGTGTATTCCAACACAGGGTATATGCAGGGTCTTAAAATGCCTTAAATTTCACAAACAATTCTTGGCCTTAAAAAGTCTTAAATTGACTGAAATAGTGTTTTTGTAGATCTTAAATCATTTTAAGCAGGTCTTAATTTTTTCTATGTCCATGTAAAGCGACCCAATCGGGCCAACACAACCAATCACTAACATTTCATCTCAATAAAAGTTTTATTCCCTGTGATGGGTTGCAGCTGGAAGGGCATCCTCTTTGTGAAACACTGGATAAGTTAGTCGTTCATTCCACTGTGGTGACCCCTGATTAATAAAGCGACTAAGCCGAAAAGAAAATGAATGAATGAATAAAAGTTTTCACAAAAGTTTATTTATTAACACTATTTATCAATATGGTTTAATTATCTTCCTGACAATACCATTGGTTTTCAATGGTTTTATTAATGTTTTTAACTGGGCCATTAGAAAAAATCTTTAGCGTTTAGCCTTCTGTAAGTCTGAAATTTCATTCATAATGGTCTTGTAAGGTCTTAAATTTGACTTGATAAAACCAGTAGAAACCCTGCAACAGTCAAAAAAAAAATCAGATACAGGCAACAGATTGGAATTGGGGATCAGGCTGTGCAGTGTAAACTGGGCCAAAAAGGTGGCATATTTTCAGACATGTTTATAATTCTTTTCAGACCCTACAACAGCAATGTTATACCTTCAAGTGTTGAAAAATAGTGGAATTATCCTGATTTTAAATCACAATCCATTTTTATTTCCTGTCAAATAAATTCTAAATGATTATTATTTTATTTAATACATATCTTTAGTAATCCAATACATCCAAAGACCTTTTAAGTGGTTTCCTAATTTTTCCTACAGCCATATAAATGCATTTTTACATATATACACTAGTCAACATTTGTAGCTGAAAGTTGTCCTAAAACAACTTTGTGTGTTGAACAATACACACTTTTGACATTTATGCCTGGTTCACACCAAACGCAAAGAGAACAACCTGAGTATAGCGTCACTCGCTCTCGATTACTCACAGGACGCTTTTGTGTTTTTCCTGCTGCAAACTTTCCATCCAAATTGAATTATTTGTCTTAACTTGTGCGGGAGACATGATGGTGGCAGATTCTATGGATTTGCTGCAAATGCGGCAGGCGTTTCACATCATTGTTGTTGCCCGGCAGAAATTCGCCTCTATTTGCGCATATGCATTGACTTTTTATGTAATATACTCTTGTGAATATTAAATTCGTATATGGTGTGAACCCTTTTTATTAGCTTCTGTTTTTTGTTTTTTTTTAATTATGTTGACTGCTACTGTATAAGTAAAAAGCATTATATTAATCACTTACTGTTTTCCTTTACAGTCAGAAGCTTCTCCGGTCACCAAGAAAACCAACACGCAAAATATCTAAGATTCCTTTTAAGGTGCTTGATGCACCAGAGCTACAGGACGACTTCTACCTCAACTTAGTGGACTGGTCCTCTTTAAATGTCCTCAGTGTGGGACTGGGAACATGTGTTTACCTATGGAGTGCCTGCACCAGTCAAGTATGAATGATAAATCGTTGTATTCAACTCATCTAAATAAATCAGATTGTGTTTTTAATAAGTGTATTCTGGTATTTAAGGAAGACTTTGTTTTGTCTGTAGGTGACGCGGCTATGTGACCTGTCAGTGGAAGGCGATTCAGTCACGTCTGTGGGCTGGTCAGAGAGGGTGGGTTAAAGTTTTGTAATATTTTTTAGTTATTAATTTAATTTTTTTCATAAAGTCTATACCTGGGTTTTGGGATCTGACTGACTGCACTGCTTTTCTTATAGGGAAATCTTGTTGCTGTGGGAACACACAAAGGCTTTGTACAAATTTGGGATGCCACGGCTGGCAAAAAACTGTTTGCCTTGGAGGGACACACTGCAAGAGTTGGTAAGAGTTTTTTTTAAAGAAACTATTTAAGCTGTAAGATCATTTATTTACATTTATTGGTTAAACTGTAGGTATTTAAAAATATATCATTAAATAATCATTTAAAGTCATTGGTGACATTAAAGACTTGGGTTATTTAGCAAAAATCATTGTAGTCATCAACTTTTATTTTTATTTTTGCAAAGAGACCTAAATAGAAGCATAACCGTTTTCACCATTTATAACAATAAATGTTGCTGGACCAGATTAAAGATTGCCTTATGCTGAGTTTAAAAATTACCAAGCATTTCATGGGTGTAAATTACACTTTACAATATATTGAGAGGAACCTATAAAAAAAAATCTCTTTAGCTTCACAACTAAAGGAAAGTCCACAGTCAAATTTCTGATTTCCTGTTGATTGTCTTTCACAGTCTTATCTAACTGTGTGACTCAAAGGCATACGTGGTGTGAACCGATTCTAAAAACTTTTCCCTCAGGTGCTTTAGCGTGGAATGCAGATCAGTTGTCATCAGGCAGTCGTGACAGGATGATCCTCCAGAGAGATATCAGGACTCCTCCTCTGCAGTCAGAGCGCAGGCTGCAGGGCCACAGGCAGGAGGTCTGCGGGCTCAAGTGGAGCACTGACCATCAGCTGCTGGCCTCTGGGGGAAATGACAATAAGGTGACCACTTTAACATCATGAACACTCAACTTAAAACCATTTGGTTTAAAAACATCACAAATCAACTTTTAAAGTAATGTATACAAATGTGTCATATGAAAAATATGAATGATAGATGGATATATATATTCCATATTACAGTTCATAGAACTATTTGCGGAACTACCCATTTTTTAGCATGTTCACACTGCGAGAACTAGCAAGGCTTTTAATTGTAGGAGCACCACTTGGGAAACTAAAATAGCTCTTACTTGAGAGCAGGGTCTAATCCAGCACAATAGGAACTACAGTCTTGAGATAGATAGATAGATAGATAGATAGATAGATAGATAGATAGATAGATAGATAGATAGATAGATAGATAGATAGATAGATAGATAGATAGATAGATAGATAGATGCAGATTTAAAACACAGGCACAGTATTTTTCAATAACTTTTACAAGACATACACATTTAATAATAGTAATTTATTTATTTATTTAAACATTTAGAAAGTGGCAGCATTTACCTGTTGCTTTTGTTTGCACTGTTGTGTTCTTTTTTTTTTTTTTTTTAGCCTTTGTGGTATGTAGGGCTACAAGTTGCCATCTGAGTCATACTGATGATGCATGGGGCAACTTTTTGAGTAATGTGGTCTGGCAGTGTTGCAGAGCTGTTGCTTGGCTACTTTCCTATTAAGAATGAGCAACAGAACTGTGTCTGGATACGATTGCCCAAATAAGTTGCTCTGTGTCTCACTTGGTTACCCATTAATGGGATCAATTTTCATAGTTGTCCGGCTACATTTCCCAACGTTACCCTGACTTCCTTTAACTACCCTGTGCAAAAACCTCTATAGGGGAATTACCAACCTACGTCACACAGGTTCAACTGCGCATTCCGGTTGCAAAAAAAGGCCGGTTGCAATAGCAAACATGTCATGTTGTGCAGTAAATTTTACCGTACACCACACTGCTTTTAATGCCGCCCGCACACGTCTTTGGCTAACAGTCATCATAAGAGCTGAATAGAGTGAGGACCTAATTAAAAATGCTCGACTCTGCAGTTTTCATTTCATATCAGGCAAGTTCACGCTATGCTGAATCATACATATTACTTGTTTTTGATTTCAGCAATGATTTCAGCAAAAACAGTTAAATGTGGTGAATTAAACTGCAGACACTGAATGCTACGAATGAAATGTAAACATGTAAGTTCACACACCCTGCCATACATGTGCAGTTCGCTGTCAGAATGCAGTTGTTTTGCTTGTTGATGATTACCCAGGCCTTGTACAGTTTCGTCTTCTTTCCTTGTCTTTGGCTAGGCATAACCTCAGTTTTCAGCACTACAAAGTTTTGAATCTGGTAATCGTGGAACATTATTTCTTGCACATGACCACACAGAACTAAATTGTAGGCATCCAAAGACTTGTAGGCCTTTAACTTCTCTCTTGTGAAATCACTTTGAGTTTCAATGAGATGGTTGTATATTTGGGGCTGGATACTTGGCCATTTCATCTTATCAAATATCCATCGGGAGGGTGCTATTGCAAATGGACCCGGTCAGACGAACACCGCTTGCTTTGTTAATTTTGCCGAATCACTGTGCTTATCACTGGGTGACGAGCTGTTATAATATGCTGAAAGCATTATGTAAACAATATATATAATATGTAATCAATTAAACTTATTTCTAATACAACAGCAAACTCTGTACCGCATCGGATGTCATTTCACTCGCTGTAAATGCTAGCGCTCCTGTTTTTTCTGCAACCTCGATGCGCACGCATCCTGAATGTTTACAAAACCGGTCATTTGCCTATAGAGACAAAGCGATTATTTAGCTGACTGTAAGCATTGCTGTTCTCTTTGCAGCTGTTAGTGTGGAATCACTCGAGTGTGTTACCGATGCAGCAGTACACTGAACACTTGGCCGCAGTGAAGGCCATCGCCTGGTCTCCTCATCAACATGGGCTGCTGGCGTCTGGAGGGGGAACGGCGGACCGCTGCATCCGCTTCTGGAACACTCTCACAGCACAGCCATTACAGTGCATTGACACCGGCTCTCAAGTCTGCAATCTGGCCTGGTCCAAACACACCAATGAACTGGTGCGCTCATCCTCAATAGTCTGAATAGTTATTACAAGTATTATATTTACATGCAAGACTTCCTGCATGATCTAACGTCTGTCTTCTGCAGGTCAGCACACACGGTTACTCTCAGAATCAGATCCTGGTGTGGAAATATCCCTCGCTCACTCAAGTAGCCAAACTGACCGGCCACTCTTATAGGGTGCTTTATCTGGTAAGCTCTCTCGCTTATTTGTTTCAAGAGTGCATAAGTCGAGTCAAGGCATTTGAACTTGAGATTTAATGAAAACAAGTAATAAACTGCACGACAATTCTACTGTCAGACTCGGCGGTTGTTAATTGATTGTATATGTTTTTGTATAAGCAATCAGTCCGCATCTCTTTATGGTAATATATCGGCTGGTTTATGGATTAAAGCTATGGGCAAGAGTATGAAAAGAGCAAACACTGATGGTTTATTAATTATATGAAGGATATGAGTTGCATGTCTTTTGAATAATTCAACATTTTTCTCAGCGCAGAATCATTAATTACTAGTAAAAATCTAAATCTAATTCTGTTCTAAATATCAGACCTGCAGCTAATATGTACATGTCAGTTGTGCATCTGTAAACATCGATTGGTTTGGGTTAAAACATTTTAGACCATAAAAATAACTGACTGAACGTTCTGGAGCAGCAAAATGTATAATTTATATATAGCCTAGCTACAACACTTATTTCTTAAGTTTATTAAATAAATAGATCCTATTATATGTCGAATAAAAGTTAACCAAAACAGTGAAAAGCAAAAATCACCTTTGAAGATTGTCATGTTGTCGTTTTTCTTTATTTTAACTTGTTCCTCTCTTAGGGGCCGATCACACTGAACTCAATTTTACTTTCCAAAAAAGCGAGGCACACCACAATGCCTTTTTGTTGACAAGAAAAAAGAAGTGCGATGCGCTTTTTATGTCGCTAAGCAACAGCTGAATCAGCTGTGTAATGTGTGCCAGTGTTGCTGCTGATTTTGGTATAATAAATTTTTTATAATATTGTGAAATTCAAGATTTGTGATTCATACAGCTCCGGATAACTCAAAACAGCAACCACAAGTCTCTCCTCGATCTTTAAAAGTCTCCATAGTCGTCTAGACAACACAAACACTGCTGTCACCTCAACGGAAATCCTGCCTCTGCTTTCATTTGATGAATGAAAAAGACGCGACTGACGTAACGTGTTTTTTCCGCTCAGAGTTACGTTTTTTTTTCGACTGCAAGTGCACATCGCACAATAGCAACACTGTGAGGCGCAGCAGGCAGTTAAAATGCGAGGTGCATAAGCAGCGCGCAAAACGCTCGCGCGTTAGTAAATCAGTCATAAAAGGTGCCTCTCAATGCAAAAAAACATGTTCGATGTGATCTGCCCCTTAAAATGTTGGCCTGTTGAATGTTAAATGGATCCAATCCATGTTCAGTTAAACTGATTTCAAGTAAGCTAGTAGATCTAGCATGAATCTTGCTAGTATTGTATAGCACTGTATAGGGCTTCACAATATATTGTTTCAGCATTGATATCGCAATGTGAGCATTCGCAATCCGCTTGTTAAGCGTGACGTCACGCAAAGTGGCTTCCAGGTCCAATCGCTCTATCAAACTGTATGAGGAGACTCATCAAATGGTAATAATAAACGTTTACAAAGCGCTATAATACTTTCGGATAGTCAGATCACAGCATATGACATGTTTAGTTTGTATTATAATTTATTATTTGCATGCATTTCTTTAATGCTCTTAATAGTATGATGACTTTAAAAACCTTCAGGTATAAGAACTTTTACCCTATTTTGACCATAACTGTGATTTATTTTTATCATTCCGTTTCTGTCCTTGAATACTCTTAGATATTAGATCGGGAAACGAAGAAACACTTTATTTCAATTGTATTTTTTTTCATTGTATTTATAGATTATGCATGAAAATACTGACAATACGTGCAGAAATGCACTGCAAATAGCACAGACCACAATGAAAATGTGTTGGGGGGATCCCAAAAAGTTCATACATTGTTTATTAGATTTTATGGAGATGCACTCCCACTGCAGAATCATCTTACTTGATCTAACATTATAAATTCTTACTAAATAGAGATATTATGTCATCTGGTGAAATTGTATTTATATCACAATATATTCATTCATTTTCTTTTTCGCTTGGTACCTTTATTAATCTGGGGTCACCACAGTGGAATGAACCGCCATCGCAATATATATCGCAAAATAAAAAAATATTGCAATGTTGGATTTTTCCAATATCACGCAGCCCTAGCACTGTATGCAATTGACTAATATCAGTATCAAAATCAGCTGAAGCTTATTTATTAACGTATCAGACAAAAAAAAAATCTTATCAGTGCCTCCATACGCATTTATAAAATAAACACTATATTAGTCAAATTACCCATGATGCTGTAGAAGATGGTGAGAAAAGTGAGTCCAAGGAATGCTGTCACACAAAACACTGAATAACATAAACAAGTGTGTCTCCATATGCTCACAAATTATTGAAATATTTGAGTAGTCAATTGACTTTTGTTATCTGCAATGCTTCATTGGATTGTAGCTTGTGTTTTATCCTCCATTTTAAAAATAATGTGTATTTATGGTTTGATTTTGAAGGCAATGTCTCCAGATGGAGAGGCGATAGTGACGGGAGCAGGCGATGAAACTCTGCGCTTTTGGAATGTATTTAGTAAAACACGATCAACAAAGGTGTGTACATCATTTCATTTATTGTTAATAATCCTTAAAGGTGCAGAAGGTGATCGTCTTCAGAAATGTTTTGTTGTGCTGGTTGAAAGTCTCCACACATTCCAATAGTAACGATTAAAGTAAATGATTAAAGACGACTAAAAATGTTCATCCAATTAAAATTTGTCAGGCGCATAATTCTGATAAGTAGCTCAAACTGTCTGTCAACAAATGTAGATTTTGCGTGTACACATGCGCCGCGTTCACATGCACGAGAGAGCGGTAAAAACATGCTAAATCAAAACTTTTTCAAATCCTGAATCAGTATTGGAGTTACTTTTACACGCTGGAGGAAGAATCACACCATGGCTGAAGTATTTCTTTTAGACAGGCAATGTTATGTTTTAAAACTATTGTAGTCACGCAAAGCTGATGTAGATTTAGTTGTTTTATGAATGGGTTATATGCACAGAAGTGTTGTTCAGCAACTAAATTCGTCCGGCGAAAGATTAACGTGACTTCAATTTTATAAGGTTCCATTAACAGCATCAATAATGTAGATTTTTATTCAGTTTAACGACAAAACCGAAGTAAATAGCGATATTCCGCCTAGCCTGCTTTACTGAGCTGAAGTAAATGTCATTTTTGAACAATGACAACCTGTGACACACTCCCTATTGTTTACTGTACTACTCTGAATATTCGGTCTAAGTAAGTATGGCTTAGTAATAAGTGTAATTCCTGCACGCCGCCAGCCAAGCACTAAGCATTCAGTAGTCGCTTTAGGACAAAGCGCGTGAGAGTGAGACCAGTGATCATGAAATATTGCACATTATGAGAAGTTTTGCTTGCTACACAACTGAAAACGTGATGGGTAGATATAATAGTTTTTCATTGGGAATTGTAGTATTATATAATACTATAAAGTTTTCTAACTGGCGAATGCCATGATGTTGTGGGGTGTCTACTGTCATCTTTTAATGTGCGTGTTCGTGATTTCAGGAGGCGTGGCTTTAGGATGGCAGGGGTGGGACTGTGTTTTCAAAGATATTATGCTAACCGGTTAGCATTTAGGCAGATCACCTACTGCACCTCTAAATTCAAGTCTCTTCATATTATAGGCTAATTCTCTCTTCTCTTCTGTTTTCCAGGAATCTGTGTCAGTTTTAAACTTGTTCACCAGAATACGATAATTGGGCTTGTAAAACAGATTGAATCTTTATAGCATATCTTCTTCTTCATCATCATCATCATCATTATCAGTCGCATACAGTAGACTGGACATTAAAGAACAAGTTCTACTGCTTGCTCTCTTTCTCTCTCGCTTTCTCTCATCCACACTTTTTTCTCTCCCCCTGACATTTCATCTTAAGTTCAAATGTTGTTTACTTTTATGTGTACAGTTCAGTTCATGATTTTATGTGTGCTTGTTTTGTTTTTTTTTGGATACAAAGACATGTCCAAGATGTATGACGTATGTTATCCAAGCCTTAAGCCAGAAACAATGCCATTTGAATCAGGGTGTAAAGAAAAAGAAAAAAAAAAGTAGCCATTGTGAACAGCTGCCTCTGGAATCATTTGTAAAGCATTCTAATGAGTGATCTTTTGATTGTGAGGGTGAAAACAAATGTCTATGGAAGAAAATTCAGTTTTTAACTTGAGTTGCTTAAGATTGATATTGAGTATTATAAAACACCCTGGATAAAAAGAAACCTGTCATGCTTTAGTGTCGTTTGTTCAACACATGAACTACCCACAGTGTCTTTACACTACTGTTTTACCATTTATGAGGGGAGAAGAATATTAAACCTATTGTACACACAAAAAGCATCTTTGACCACCCGTCACATTAAGTTTGGTTTAACTTGTGACCAAAATACTATTGCATGATAGCAAGAGTTTTTAAAGGGCACCTATGATGAAAATCATCTTTTGTAAGCTGCGTGGACAGAACTGTGTGTAGGTATAGTGTGTCCACAGCCATATTGGGGTAATATAAACACAATAAGTCTCTTTTTATTAATTTTTTTTTTAAATGTTCTGACGTTAAAATAGGATTCAAATCCCTCCTGTTTTGAGGTCCACTACAACGTGATGTAGAGTTTCTTTGCCCACCAATTAGATTGAAAGCCGCGTGTTAGCGTGTTTTTGATTTCGTAGTAACATGTATAATCATATACACAAGACAGGACGTGCACAAAGCAACTGGAATTAAAAGATCTGTTCAGCTCTCTGTGATCATCAATCATCATCAAATGTGATCAAGAGTGAGTTTTACAATTTTAAAACGGTGCATTTTTGTAATGAATTACAGCGATTTACTTCAGCTTTACTCTATCACCACAGCCGCATGTCAATACGATTATAAAAGAAGACACTTCAATCCCAGTTTGTGGACGTTAAATCAGGTTTATTTTGTACGGATATCCATACAGCAGTGGATATTAAGGTGTATCCTGTCACATTGGCCGTGCAAAGTTTATCGTGGGTGAACTTTGTATCCACGTTGTTGCAGAAAGGCTTAAATTAACCCCACAACAAATACATCAAATAATAATCATTGGTAAAGTTCTTACTGTAGTATTTCTCACAAACGTTACGTGAGATCCGCTTCATGTCTGTCACTGTGCTGTTTATTTGATGCAGCTGAGGCAAATATTGAGGCACACGGGAATGCTGGACAGGAAGAACTGGCATTAAAGGCACAGTCAACAAAAACAGCTACCTTGTGTTCAGAACAGAAAAATCTGAATGTAATAAAAAAATAATCTGACGGGTGTTTTGAGCTGAAACTTTATAGACACATTCTGGAGACACAAAAGACTTCTCTTAAATCTTGAAAAAGGGGTAAAATATGTGTACTTTAAAATACTGTTGTTATTTTGTTTGTTTGTTTTATTATTACAACTTATTTCTGTTCTATAATTTTACAAAATAAATAGAGAAACACTAAACATATTCCGTTTAATTTTTAGTTATACTTTTAATAAACTGTTAAATTAAGTTACACAAATTAAAAAATTCAATAAAAAAAATATTTCTAGCTAATTAAAATAGTTAATGCAGTAAATAAATATGGAAAAAGTTATACATGATAGTTTAGTTTCGGTCAAATGGGTTCAGCTTACAAAATAAAAGTTGAAGTTGCACTGAGAGGAATGCGTCATGCCTCTTAAAATAACAAATAAGGAAACCAGTCCTGACAATTGCTCCTCTGTTGCTTTTGTTTATCGGTGCGTTCTTTTTGTCTACAAAAACAAGATAATTATCTGCCTTTCAAACAGATTACATTCTTATGTCATGAAAATGACTATAATTAACTCTCTGTGCGTCAATCGATTACTTTCAATCAGGAAAGGCTATTTCTGGTTCATTAGTAACAGTAAAAACAACTAATTAATGCGGTTCTAAAAACAGGTTGTATTTTTTGTTTTGTCAGCAGAACAGATGTTTTCTAACACTGGTCTTAACAATATTTGATCATCAAATCAGCATATTCAAATGATTTTTGCTGGTTTGTGGGACAGTTTATCATCAAAAGAATAAATGGCGTTTTGAAGTGTCTAAATACAGGAGTGTAGTTTGCATCACACACCTGAATAGCTAGATTCTTGCTGCATGATTCAAAAAAAAAAAAAAAAAATTATATATACCTATAGATCCACACATTTATTTTGGCGATAGAAGAAAAATAAATGCGATCATTAGCTACTTTAAACAGGCTTATCCAAATAAAAATCAATTTACGACTGTATTTCACAGCATTACTACATGAAATATGAAACGGAGATCAATACACAACAAGGAAGGCCATCTGCTGCATAAAACATGCTGGAATAGTTGGCAGTTCATTCCGCTGTGGCAACTCCTGATAAATAAGGGATTAAGCTGAAGAAAAATGAGTGAATGATGAAATTTAAAACAGCAGAAAAGAAGTCATTAAACCGCTTCCTTATTCCAGTGTCTATTATTGCTCATTTATTGTGAAATTCATTAAAAGGTGCCTAAAATAGTTCTTGAACAGGGATGTACAAAGTAATAACTAGAAAACAATACTACTCATGAGGTTATTCAAAGATAAGAGAGAATTGATCAAGTGTGAACTGTGTACAGATACATGTTAACTTATGCAGAATCAAGTCAGGATTCTTTAGTAGCAAGTCTCCACCTCTGGAGCCACTGCTGGAAGGTCAGTCCTTCTCTCTGCATCTCCGGCAGGGCAAACTGACCAGGCTGATCCCACCTGCACAAACAAATCAAACAGGGCATTAATATGACTGTAGTATTTGCAGAGTATTGTAGACATTGGAGAGTGTCTTGCCTCACCAGTGTGTAATGGCAGTCTTCACTTGTTCAGAGTAAAGCAGGCCTTTAGAGCACCTGTGCATGAGCTCACGAGCCCGAGGGAGCAGCGTCTGCAGAATCTCCTCATCCTCCATCTTCACTCGCTGCAGCAAAGCTGAAACACAAAAACACAACAGGTTTTAAACTATTTACAATACTCTTAACACAGGAAAGAAACCTAAGGTCGTCAGTTCTAAAACAGATCATGAAATGAAGTCCAAATTTGATTACATCTTTTGGCATTTTTGAGGTCACAGGAACATAAAAACACCCTGTAAGCTTCAGAACTTTATTAGTCTAAAACAGCTTATATTGAAATCAATCTGACAAAATGACAGGATATGGATTGAGACACTTTATTATGTAAAAGTGCGTCTAATCTCCGCCTCCACAGAAGAGCACCACCCACTTCTACATCACTGTCTGTTTAGCTCCGCCCATTGATTAAAGTAAGACAATAGAAAGTAAACAAATGCAGATGCTCTTATGACAAAAAGCCAGATTGTGGATAAACAGCCTTTGCTTCACATTTCTCCTGATCCCAGAGTTTGTTATTAAAGATCATTTGACAAGTAATTAGCAATGATTATTACCTTTTTTTTAATGAGGTAATGACTGTGAGACCAATTATTTTATTACAGCTTCTTTGTAATTATAAAAAAAACTGAAACACAAGGTTGTCAAAGTACAAACAATTTTCAAAGCACTTTAAATACTTTTTTTTTTTAATAATAAAAAGGTAGGGGTGTAATGGATCACGGCTGATCTGTGATTCGTACGGATCCCAACTCACGTTTCAGAACACACGTGGCCCGTAGATTAGGCTGATGGATTTTTTTTTTTACTTGTAGATTAATCCTAAATTTGTGAGTGAGTGAGTGAGTGAGTGAGTGAGAGAGAGAGAGAGAGAAAGAGAGACTGACTCTCACGGCATTCAAATCACATGTACGAAAGCATTTAGGCTTTCCTGTAAAATATGATAATGACAGAAAGTTGCATTCAGTGTAAGCTGCACAATTAGTAATTAAAAGTTAAGGAGCTCAACACCCACGCAACAAATTATATATGATGGGGATTTGCATATGTTTGTTAAATAATATTGATTATATGTTGATTAATCCTTCAAATGGCTGCATTCAAATCTGTTTGAAAAACACAAAAAAATCAAGGAAGAGATTCAGTCTTTAGACTTTTGTGTTAGTTATGAAGATACAAACAGATATAACCACTGATGTTTATGCTAAAGATTAAAATCACCGTCATGTGCATGTAACAATACTCAAAAATGAAAGTTGTAGTCAGCAATTACTACAGCATTATTACATCAAAAATATGCCACTGAATCATTCTTCAAAAATGATCATCAAGCAATGGAACGAAGTTTTATGAGTGAATAACTGAATCATTTATTGAAAATGAGACTGAAAATAAATATGGGTTGTACTAAATATAATGTTAGATTTCTACATTTAGTGTTCAGCAGTAGTAGCAGCAGTGAATTTGTCACACTACTGAATATTTTACAAT
This sequence comes from Danio aesculapii, assembly GCF_903798145.1. Classification (NCBI taxonomy): domain Eukaryota; kingdom Metazoa; phylum Chordata; class Actinopteri; order Cypriniformes; family Danionidae; genus Danio; species Danio aesculapii. The sequence continues at coordinate 32,377,138 of NC_079442.1, read as the reverse complement.
TCATTTTTATTCAGCTTATTATTTCATCATTTTATTTGTAATAAAATGACAGGTTCTTAGTTCTGTTTGTTAAAACCGAACGGGTCTTGCAGTACTGTTTTTGTAATAAACAGAAAGCAAATGACATTTGTCATCTCCCCTTTTTGGCTGATCTGAAAAATGGTCTGATCAGTCACTATAAAAGACCATAATGTGATCTGAACTGTGAGATTCGTGATCCTTTAACACCACTTATCAAAGTTAGCCCTTTTTTCTTCCTCAATATTTTTACAGAAGACAGTTTGCAATGTGCAATGGCGTGTGGGTTGTCTATATTTTATCTAAAATCTGTTTACTGTACAATACAAAAAGTACACACCTTTTTCTATGCTCAAGTACTCTTTTGTTGGATAACACGACAGAAACATCATCACAAAGATGTCTCGAATTTTTATCATTAAAGCTTTCTGAAGTTCATGCCAGTTTTCTCATTGAGGAAATAATGATTTAGATTTTTCCGACAGCTCATCATCCGACAGGGCTAAATAAGCACCGAAATAAGCCACTAAACCCTAAGAGTCATTATTAATTTTGAAATATTTCCACTGACGTTGCATTCTTGCTGCTGGCTCAGTATCAGGCCAGATAGCAATACCAGTACGGGTACTAATGCATCCCTAATGAAGGATATAAGCTGTCAGACACACATGCAGAAATTGGGTGAACACGCGAGTTCTGAGTTTTGAGAAATGTAAAAAATGCAGAACTGTTACCAAATTAAAACGGTGGCAGTTCACTGCTGACTTCCAAGTAAACTATTCAATTTATTCAGCTTATTCAAACCATGTTTTAATGATGAGGGCGTCGAAAGATGACAGACAAAAGCCTATAAAAGTAGACATACTCTGCTGATCGGGTGATGGCAGCTGTGCGGTCCGCTTCTGCAGGTCTGCGGCTGAATCTGAGAAAAGCTGAAGAAGCCTGCGCAGATTTCTGAACTCCAGCCGTCGAGTCACAGCCTGAGACCACAGCTCTTCTGGAGCCTGATAGACAAAGAGGAGAACGCAGAGAAGATTAAAGATGACATTCTGACTGGAAGAAAAGTTTAGGATATTGATGAAGTCTGTGTTTCACAAGCCTTTCATCTTTATTGGTGTGCACAAGCATCAAGGCACCCAAAAACAAAAATGTTCTCTATTTATTAACCCTTGAGTGTTTCCAAACATTCATATTTTTGATGATACTTTCAAGAATGTTGCACAACAGCAGCTATTTGCATCTGTAGAAGGAAGAAAAAATACTGGCTGCCGGATTGCATTAATTTTTCAAAGTAATGAAACAACAACAATAAACAATAACAACTTATGTTCAGCAGAAGAAAGAAAATCAAACAGGTTTCTGACAAAATGAAGGGTGAGTAAACGAGAACAGAATTTTCACTTTTGAGTGAACTAGCTCTATAAGGCCCCTGATATACTCACAGCAAAATACTTTTTCATGCTGAGTTTAGGGGTTAAAAGTTGTCCAAATAGCCAGGCAACTTTTTTTTTTATCTTCAATGCATTTTCCTCAGTAACAAATCCACTATTAACATCACAATCTGATCATAGTGATAGGAGCTCTGCAATTCAGCACTCCAGTCAAACCCCACCTCATGAAGCTGTTACAGAATTGATTTAAGAAAACTGCTCAACATGGAAAATGAAAAACATTGTCAGTGTTGTGTTGCATTATAGCCCATTTTGGTTGCCAACAGAATGAGATCTGCAGATATGCGGTGTGCTTTGTACACTGACGTCTGTGACCGACTAAACAAGAAAAAGTGAAGCAGAAAATTCCCACAGTCAAGCATAGCTATTATGAATCCTACGGATCAATGGCAGTAAAAAGGTGTTTACCAGCAAACTATCAGGTAAAGGCCTGAAATGAACACCAAAAAAAACTTTATTTTGGCCTGGGGCTGTATTGACAAAACATTTCAAGGCTAAAATTAGCTTCTAACTTGCAGATTTAGAAAATCTTAAAAATGATGAGAATGTCAGTCATAAATGTAGGACTTCTAAATCAGTGAAGCATTCATAGTAGTGATGAGGACTCCCAAACAGGAAGACCAAACAACAAATTATGCTAAAAATCTGCCTTGGGAAAAAGAAAAAACTAGCGAATTGTCAAACATTTTTCAAATATATTTTAAAAAGTATAACCCCACCCCCCCTCACCCCCCAAATAAAAATACAAATAGAATGTTCTATAAAGGCCTTTATATGTAATTTTTATATAATTTGCATTTCAAAAAAAATGTAAAACATCTTTCAAAATTATGGTTTATTTTTTAATAAAATACAATTTGTAGCATTGGAAAAAAAATCTCTATTTAATGTCTAAAACACAATTCTTCCCTTTACTTCAATATATATATGAATATGGCAACGTAATAAAGTCCTTTTAAGGTGTATTCTATAGTCTTGGATAATAATCACACACTACTGTTTCCATGGATTCATGTCTGACAAAGACTTCCATCCTCTCTATCGACCAATCAATGCGTGTTTTTGTTTAGCAGATTCAGCAGATTTTTTTAAACACCAGTTTTTAATAGCATCAAAATAGCTTTCAGGACTGTTAATACACTGTAAGTGGGCATCTCACCATGTACATGGGAAATGAGAGGCTTTCACAGAGTTTGTGGAAAGCTGGTGATTGTATCCGGTGGATGGAAAGCTGAGCTGCTGGTGCCTTCTGTCCCCTGAAGAGATCAAAAACATTCTGTCAAAGAAATTCATTTAAAATTGAGAATGTTACGCAAAACCAACATTAATGAGTAAAGAATAGAGGTAAAACATATTTATTTGTCTATGATATTGTTGCCATAACATCATAGTTGACATAATAGAGTATGTCCCACACACAAAACAAAAACATCTCGAGAGTCCAAACACATCAATGCATGATGAAGCCTATTAGAAGGCCATTTAAAATCCCTGGTTCAAGATATGAACGCAAAAAAAAGAAACAGTTTTGGGGTTTGCAGGCTAAGATAAGCTTAAGTAATGTCACATAATAAACATAAATGGCTTTTACATAAATATCAGCACAATTGATAATACAATACTGATTTAAACAACAATCTAACAAAGAAAACATTACTATAATGAGGGAGTTAGAAACAATATCTTTAGTTTATGTCATTCATACTCCTGGACTGCTTTCCACTCTATTTTAGAAAACTCGCAAAAATCCCTAATCACTTCCCCTTGAGTGGATCATCTGCACTATTTTAATGTGTGGTCCACTTCATACAAGGGAAGAGGGACGTTTACAGTCCCAACAGGGACTTGCATTCAAAGTGTTTAGTATTTTTCAAGTGCTCAAGGGTATAGTGTATTCCATTTAAACCCATTCAGAAGTTCCTCCAGTAGTAGACACTTGTGTAACAATCAATAACGTACATCCAAGTCATTGAGAATTTGGGATAAAAATTTAGACTGGTATGCAGCCTTTGTAAACAGAAACTAAACTCAACCAGCCTCTTCCTTTGTGTTTTAAAGCAATTAAAAATGCTAGTGAATCATGATATGCTGTTCATAACCATTTGAAATCCTGCTAAACGTGGATGAAAATAGATACGGTTAGATTTGCTCACCCCTTCATGACCCTGCGATCCAGTGCCGCTAGTGATACACAGCTAAAATGCTTGGCCCCCTGAGACACAGAGTTGCGCTGTTCACTGCTGGCTCCAATCACAGTGACAAACTGAGGACTGAGCTCGTCCTTAACAAACTGTCCAACCTGGAAGAAGAAGAAGTGTAGTATATGTACATTTATGTGCACACATTTCAGTCTAAACGTTGTGTCAAATTCGGTAAGTAATAATTATTTTCAGCAATGCTGCATTACATGCTTTTTTGTAATAACGTAAATGTCTAAACTATAACATTTGAACTTTCTTTAAAAAGAAAAGTCCAACTTAGCGGGCATAAAGATCTTCTTTCAAAAACAAAAAATAAAATAAATCTTACCAACTCCAAGCTTGTGACTGCGTTTGTTTGTAATAGTCTTTTTTATTGTTTTTAGCATAAGAATAATCAACAACATAAACAGAACAAAAAACAACATTAAAAAAATAATAATAAAAATAAAAATAAGGGGGGGTTACAAAGGCCATTTCAAAATACACAGATAGTCAGACACAACATAATACAACATCATCCAGAAAGCTTAAGGAAATAAATAGAGTTAAATATGAAACAAAAATAATTTACAGAGAAATGCATAGGCTTCACAATTCGACTTACTCCAGACTGTGTTTGTTTGTAAGTGAGAATTTTTATTATTATTATTAAAGAGATGGCTCAAAAATGAAAATTGTCATCATTTATTCACCCTTTGACTAAGGTTTTTTTTTGTTCTCTTAAACACAATTGAAGCTATTTTGAATAAAGCTGGAGAATTTGAACCATTGACTTCCATGGTGTTTGTTATTCCCACAATGGATTTCATTGGTTACAGGTTTCCAGCATTCTTCAGCAGAATAAAAAATAACTCAAACTGGTTTGGAACCAGTCAAGGGGTGTGTAAATGATGACAGAAGTTTCCAATGAACTGTCCCATTAACTAAACAATGCATTGAATGACATAATACCTCTTCATGGACACGTGTTAATTCAGCCTTCACAGATGAGTTTCCCTTGATCAGGCTTCGTATCTGCTCTTGTCTCCGGTTCTATACAGAAATAATAGGCATGTAATAACGCTACACTATGAATCTTAAATCTTAATCAGCAATAAATACAGGTACGCACCACAAGCTGTCTGAAGTCCATGACAGTCTGCCAGTGCGTCTGCAGGGCTCTGATGGCATCCTGGCCCTGCCTGGCCTGCTGCTGTAGCTGAACACACTGATCTCTGATGCTGTCCCGAATTGACGACTGCTTCACTGCCTCCATCTCCAACTCAAACACACACCTGCTCACACACACACACACAACAAAACTCATGTGATTTACAATATCAGACATTATACATTAAAACAAGCTCCATCTATATAAATTTTGCTACAACACAAGACTGGTTTTAGTGTAGTAACATTTTAATATATGATAATAATGATAATGTCCGAGGCTCAGACACACTTTCTCAGTTCTAAACCAGATTAAAGACCTATCTTTTTAGTAAAGCATACACACAATGCATCACATACTGGTATGATGCACAAGTGTGCTCCACACAGGTGAGTGTAGGACACACTCCTCCTGTCTAAATGCACCAGACATTTTGTTAGAAACACTCATATGCTTTACATGTTTGTTTCTGTTTGTTTATATAACTACTTTATTCATTTATAACAATCTATTTCTGCATCTTGTTTAGGCAAGGCAAGTCTATGTAGCACATTTCATACACAGTGGCAATTCAAAGTGCTTTACATTAACAGGAATAGAAGAGACAAGTATAAGAAAATTAAAAACAAATAATAAAAATGATAAAAATTACTAAAAACAGATTAAAAAGTGTTAAACAGGTTATAAAAGAATGAAAAAGAAGAGAAAATAAGTGCGTGATCTTTCAGATGTAGCACAGCTTTGATTTAGTAAATGCACAACTAAACAGATGTGTGTTCAGTCTTGATTTGAATGTGCAGTAGCTGAAAGCTGATTCACCCTGCTTTGACGGAACTCTTGGAATTTCTAGTTTATATGATCCTAAAGATCCGAGTGATCTGTTAGGTTTGTATTCAGTGAGCATTTCTGTAATATATTGAGGTCCTAGGCCATTTAGTGATTTATAGACCAATAATAATACTTTAAAATCTATTCTGAATGTAACTGGGAGCCAGTGTAAAGACCTGAGGACAGGTGTGATGTGCTCAGATTTTCTGGTTCTGGTCAGAATCATTCTGGATGAGCTGCAACTGTCTGACTGTATTTTTGAAGAGGCCAGTGAGGAGTCCCTTACATTAATCCACCATGCTGTTGATAAAAGCATGAAGAAGTTTCTCTAAGTCTTTACTGGAAACAAAGCATCTAATTCTTGCAATGTTTTAGAAATGATAGTATGCTGATTTACTACCTGCTTTGACATGACTATTGAAACTCAGATCTGACTCCAGAGTCACACCAAGATTCTTGACCTTATTTTTTGTTGTTTGACCATTAGAGTCAAGGTACCAATTCACCTTGAAAACCTCATCTCTGATCCCAAACGCAATCACTTCAGTTTTCTCTTTGTTTAACTGAAGAAAGTTTTGGCACATCCAACTGTTAATTTCATCAATGCATTGGCAGAGAGTGTCATTGGGGCTGTAGTCATTAGGTAATAAGGCTAGGTAGATCTGAGTGTCATCAGCATAGCTGTGGTAGGAGATTTGTTTTTTCTCATTATTTGGCTCAGAGGGAGCATTTAAAGGTTGAACAGGAGTGGTGCCAGAATCGAGCCTTGTGGGACTCCACATGTCATGGGTGTCCACCTTGACCTATGGTCACCTATACTGACATAGTAACCTCTCCCTTCAAGGCAAGATCTGAACCATTTGAGGACCGTCCCAGACAGCCCAACCCAGTTTTCCAGCCTATTCAGAAGTACGCTGTGATCGACAGTGTCAAATGCAGCACTGAGATCGAGCAGTACCAGCACTGTTAGTTTGCCTGAATCTGTATTTAGGTGGATATCATTTAATATCTTTATAAGAGCGCTCTCTGTACTGTGATGTGCTCTGAAACCAGATTGATAATTGTCTAAACACCCCTTGAAGTTTAAGAACTTGTTAACCTAATTAAAAACAACTTTTTCAATGATTTTGCCAATGAAAGGGAGATTTAAGATGGGCCTGTAATTGCTCAATAGGGTATTATCCAGGTTGCTGTTCTTCATGAGGGGTTTAACAACTGCAGTTTTAAGTGAGTTTGGAAAAATCCCTGAGAGAAGTGAAGCATTTACCACTTTTAGAAGATCCATTTCTAAACAGGTGAACACAGTTTTGAAGAATGATGTGGGGAGCGTATCAAGACTGCAGGTTGATGTTTTCATAACGTCTGATTTCTTAAGTTGCGGTTGAGCTTGTCTGACTTCGACACAACTTGGCTGATTGGATGAGCCGATTGCCTTTCTGATATTATTGATCTGTGTTTAAATACACTATGAACAGCAGCTCCACTAATTATTTTCTTTATTTTCTATTTCCACCTGGGGATTCTCATCCCAATTATGCAGCACCATTGATGCGATCCAAGACCTGTGAAGAAATGAAGAAATGATGTCAAAGTATCCATAGTCCTGGACCAGGCCATATAGAGAGCTGATGCTGTGTCGGTCAAAGAGGAGCAGACAGCGTGAGACTGATTACTGAAAGACCACAGAGACAGACGAGGCTTCACACTGATTCCATGGCCAGCCAGATCACCCACCGCTGACCTACTAACACCTGTAGTTCTCCATGATGGACGTACAGTGTTCTCCATCTATCATCCATGCAGTGTGTCAGTAGGAAATATTACAAGCAAGCATTATGTTTCCTAGCAATTATTATTGTAATAATCTACTGAGATTTTGGTATGCACAAGGAGCCTGAATCAGATTTCACCATCTCCGTGAAGAAACTGGTCAGACTAAATACAGTAGAACTGTGGCCACGTCTCGAAAACACTTCAAGAAACCTGCCTGCAAACTAGCTACAGTCCTGTATTACGTTTAGCCACTTATGAAAAAATCTGTAAAAAAGATGCTTTAAAAAAATAATGACGCCATAATCAGGTTGCCAATTAATCTCTATTAACTAAATTAAATCAATATTTAGTGTAACCACCCTTAACATTTAAAACTGGGTTTGTCATAGGTGCACTTACACATAGTGTTGCATATAGCTTTGAGTAATTATAATTACTAATGTTAATTATAATTTACAGGGCAGCAAATGTTTCAGTGGTTAGCAATGTTGCCTCACAACAGCAAAGTCCTAGGTTCGCGTCATGACTGAGCCAGGTAGCATTTCTGTGTGGAGTTTGCATTTTCTACCCGTGTTTGTGTGGGTTTCCTCCGGGTGCTCCGGTTTCCCCCACAGTCCAAAGACATGCGCTATAGGTGAATTGATTAAACTACAAATTGGGGTATAAGTGTTTACACTTGGGGTGCACGAGCTGGTGTACTCTCAGTGCTGGGTTGTGGCTGAAAGGGCAACTGGCGGCTCATTCTGCTGTGGCAACCCTTAAAAAAATCAGTGACTAAGCCGAAGGAAAGTGAGTGAGTGAATTATAGATGACTACCTAATTAGAACCATAAAATTATTAAGTGATTATAACCATTTCTTTAGTCACAAAGAGATCTAAGGAATTACTCACCTGGCCACAGAGTCTGTTTTGTGTGCCGCCTCTGCTTTTCTTAACAAAGCCGTGAGTTCAGTCTCCATCTGCCGCCTTCTACTTCGAGTCTGAGCCAACTCAAAATAACTCTGTTCCACCTCCTCCCAGGCAGACTGTTAGCATGCACACAGATATTTGACATTATATATTATATATATACACAGTGGGGCTGCACAATAAATCGTTATTTAATTACTGTACCTGGATATCTGACTACTGTTTGACTCTCCACAGAACCATAAAGCATTGTTTTTTACACTTTTATCTTTGTTTTTGTCCATCAAACCTTATTTATGCTTGCAATTTGTTTGATTCACTCTGCTACAAAAATATCCCAGTCAATCTAAATGAATGATTTCCTTCAAAATAAAGCTGTTCAAGCCATCTGCTGAAATTGTATTCATATTGCAATATATAATCACAGAAAAATAAAATATCGCAATGTCAGATTTTTCCAATATCATGCAGCCCTAATATACGCAATTACTTTGTTTATACTGAAACCTCATTACTTAATAACATAAATGTAATCAAAACCTAATCTAAATAAGCGCTAAAACCAGAGGAAACTGTAGGTTAATAACACTGAAGTAAAATCACATAACACTGATTGAAGGCCCTATCATACACCCGGCGCAATAAGGCGCAAGACGTGTTACTATGACGGGTTGCTATTTTCAGTCACTAATTTTCCCGTTTACCACCACGTTATTTAAATAGCAAATCCATTTACGCCACTTTGTGGACTCATGGGTGTTTCGGTCTAGATAAAAGGGGTGTTAAGGCACATTGTTGGCGCGTTACTATTTTGAGGAACTAAAATAGACTGCGCAATAGACCAGCTGAAAGCAGGTCTAAATTCCAGCGCAGAAGTTGTGTGCCTCCCTTACACATTGCTTAATACACACAGGATGTACAGTAATAGGCAAATTTGCTTTTGTATAATGTTGTTATTATTAGTAGTATTATTTATTAAATGCATATTTACATTTGTTTTATTAAAGAAAAAACAAGCTTAGATTTGCCCACCTGTCAGGTTTTGGACCATATGGGGCATAGCATGCGTGTTTAGATATAACTCAGTTTTTTGAACACACTTCGTTATTATCGTTCATTTATTCGATTGCTAGAAATTAGAACTGAATTTAGAAATAGTTTTGAACAAAATCTTTGCATTTAAACAAAATTATGTAAGCTAATGGACATCTGTGTGTACAACAGGTTTTCTTATCCACGAAAGAGAGTGAAAGTGATTCATTCTAGTGCTGCAGATGCTCTGTTTAACTGTTTTTCCGCTAGTAAAGCATTTTGTTTTTCCACTTACAAAGTCTGCCATGTCAATAACAAATGAACCATGGCACGACGCAACTGACAAAGGGAATGGGAGATGAGGCTCTGATTGATTTATTCTCAAAACACACCTATAACTCATTTAGAGATTAGATTAGTGCAGATTTTTCAGTCCTTAAAATAGCAAAGGTGGATTCGGACACACCCTTAATGCTTTTGCGCCCTGCGCTTTATACTTTGCGCCTAGATCGTTAAAATAGAGCCCTGAAAGTCTAAACTTTAAAGTTCTCCCTTAAATCTGATTGGGTGTTTGGAATGTTGCTCTAGGATCAACACAGATGTTACACCAGCAATATGTTGCAATGGGTAAAATCAGATTAGCCATACAACATCTGTCTTACGAGAAAGAAAGTATAATACACTATAAGAAAAGAGAATACCATCTCAAATGATCACCTGTAACAGACTGCGGACAGGAGTTAACTCCTCAAGCTCAGATGACACATCTATTAGGTGATCGCTCTCAAAACGAAACCTGCAATAAATACAATAATACACAAATTTATAAGAAGATAATCTGGGTGTTTTTGTTTATATACATCATGTTACACAAACTCACCCTAAAGCTGAAACGTCACGCTCCACATTTAAAGCTGTGATCTTCTCCTCCAGTGCCACCTGCTGTCTGGAGGTCAAGGCTTGCAAAGCTGAAAGCACTTGGTTTGGTGGATGAGATTGCAAAACATTCTGAGAAATCAAACATGTAGAGGTTTTCATTAGGTGTTGATTTACTAGAACAAAAACATTTGTATAAAGACACAAAGGATTGTCCACTACCTCCACAGCACTTGTCCAGTGCTGGATCACAGCATGCCTTTGATCTCGAGTAAATCTGGGTAAAAAAAAATTGAATGAATTGGAATCCATGAGGAAACAGCACTCAGGCTCAACTATCTGTAATTTCACCATCAGAGGCCTGTGTTTCTTACTGCATGGATGGATTTGCCTTTAGCTCACTTTCCAGCAGGCACTGGAGGAAGTGAACCCTCTCGTTGCAGAGCTCTCTCACATCCTTCTGAAATGAGACAGAAATGGTATTTCATAATGCACAATCAGAGGGAAAATGAGATTTAATGAAGACACTTTTGACTGGTCAACTTGATTCTATTAAGCCCTAATGGAAGTTGCTGTAGCCGCAAACTCTAGCACAATTCTTTAATTTCAGAATTTAATTTGATATCAACTATGATAAGCGATCAGATTGTAGCTTTAATCATAATATTACCGTGTGCCTTACAAATGTCTTTAAATATAGAATCGAGGGTTCAACATGAATGCCTTTATTCACTATTTTCAAATGGGCAAGTGAAAGAGAGGTTTACCTAACCTGACTGGACAAGTAACCTGGGAATTATCCTTATTACACAACTATGCAAATATGAAAATGACTTTATATAAAGCATTGTTATTGTGTTCTTCACATTCACATTTACATATTATTGTCATGCTGACAGTTTTTGCTCTATTTTGTTAAGAAAAGTTCTAAACCAAGTAATTCAACTTTGAAAATACATTTAATTTCATTGTATTTTGAATGGTGACAGCCCTATAGTGTTTTTACAAGTTAGGGTTTACATTTCAAATTAGTAAAATATCCCTATACATGGTGAAAAAATGTCTTTTACATTCTGTTGTGAAAGACAAACATAATCACAAGGCTTATTGTTGAGCCCCTGCAAAAACACTTACTAAAACTAAGGGGTCGGCTCCAGCTTCATTGTCTGATTGGTCAGATGGTCCAAATACCAGCCTCACTTCAGCCTTCCTGGACAAGTGGACAAGAAGCCATATGGCCAGATGTTGCATTAAACATTATAGTTTAAAGGTTTAGGGTGATTTAATAAATTAAAAGTTATAGTAAAGACTTTTACACTGTCATTATGCTGATGCTGAACAAAAGCTTTCTATTCTAAGTTCGGTTCTTTTTGAACTTTATATTTAATTTAAAAAAATTATTAATTTAAAAGGCGTATACATTTTACAAAATACAAACACAGACAATAGCTATTTTAAATGATAATATTTTACTGTGTTCTACTGTTTTACTGTATTTTGATCAAATAAATGTAACTTTGGTGAGCATAAAAGCTGGAACCTTTTAAAATTCTGCACCAGCTTAACAGCATAAATCTGTAAAACCATAGTTAGTGCTTTATACATCCAATGAGCAAGAGATGTCTGAGTTACTCTGCTACTGCTTGTACAGATTTGTAATAATATCACTCGTTTGCTGCATATCTATAGTACTACCCCAAAACAGGGAAATACACTTATAAATGACCTTCCTACAGTCTAATCTTGGACTAGAGAAAGTATTAGTATTTAAAGGTAAAAGCAGAGGCTCTAACACATTTTTTAATGAGGCATTGATAAATCTGCCAGCGATATAAAAGTACAGTATGAATGTGGAATGAACATTTGCTCACTTGGCCAGCTCTTCCAGGGAATGTCTTTGCTCAGCAATCACGTGTGTGTCCTCTAGCAGTGCATTTCTGTCCTCAGAGCATTGCTGCCTGAAACATTCCAACAGATTTTGCCTGCATCTGCTCTCAGTAAAGCCGTCCCAGTTCCTGTTTAAGCTTTGCTCTGCTCAGTAGCCAAAAGAATTGAAATTAGAAACATCATTCCATAAATACGATGCACTTTCAGAATGTTAAAGGGATAGTTCACGCCAAAATAAAAATGTTCTCATCCTCAAATAGTTACAAAACTTTGAATTTCTTTATTCTATAAAACCTGTAACCATTGACATCCATATTTAAAAAAATTCTATCGAGTACAACAGTTACTAGTTTCCAGCTTTCATTAAAATGTCTTCTTTTGTGTTCAAAAGGAAAAAGAAAGACAAACAGGTTTGTGAAAAGTGTGAATGAATGATGACAGAACTGATGATCCCTTTAATAGAATAGAATAAAGAAACTACAGACTATCATGAGTTTTGATCTCATGATACGTTCAAATATGGGTGTTAGAAGCAAACAAAACCACTTAAGCCGGACAGAAAGAGAAGATTCACCTTCAGCAGCAAGTTGATCCTCCACTCTAGTGATCTTTGTGTCCAGTTGACTGAGTTCAGTCTGAAGCGCATCAATTTCTCTCTGAAGCTCAAGCTTTCGTGCATCATTATTTTGATTTTTCAACTGTTTAAGCTAAAAACGAAAACAAAAATCATCAATATATGCTGTCCTTATAGGAGCATCACATCAAATAGGAAACCTTAATTGTGGTACATTTCCTTACCTCTTTATCTTGTAAAACTTTGTACCTTAGGATTCAGATAGTCAAGGAATAACTTCACAGATCAATATAAAAATGGCATAACCGAAAAAACAAATTAATTGGCAACATTTTGGCACAATGTTTATTAATCAAACTGAAACTAAAGTGAAACTGAATAGTATTGCAAACTAGGAATGGGACGATAACCGTTTTCAAGGTACATTCGGCGATTTGGAAAAGTCAAGGTTTTAAAAGCGCCAATATTTTCTGTTATACTGTTCCTATGGTATATGTAAGGTTATTAATTGTAAAGTTTTTTTTTGTTTGTTTTTTAGGACTACAAATCAGTAGGTGCTGCATTTGAATTTACTATTCGACTAGAAAAGTATGTTCTATTCAGTATGAAAACAAGTAGTGTGAATAGACATAATAATAAATCAGCCATTTTATCATGATCACATGACACACCCGCTTTACTCCCATTCATGAATTTTCTCGTGGTGCATCATGGGGAATTATAGTGTCCATCGGACACGCACTTCAGAATCTCGCCGGAAGTAGTAGGTCATTCGGGTACTTCTTACATACTGTTGCTCAAACACTATGAATTCCTCTATTCAACATTATTATGGATTATTCCTTAAATAATCCATATTTATACAACTTTTTCAATTGATTAATATCCTGACATTGTTTGAGAATCTGTTCCAGACTATTCCATACTTTCACAACACATAGACATGCACAATTTTTTTTAAAAGTTGTCCTCTTTTTCAACCTACTAAGATTTTGTTCTTCTCTCATATTATATCCCCCTTTTCTTTCTTTATAAATACTTGTGTGCATTTCGGAAGTAATTTATTCCTAGCTTTAAACATAAATTGTGCTGATTTAAATTTAACCAAATAATTCAACTTAAGTATCTTTAATTTAAAATACTTTACAATGGCATTTCTATTGTTAGCATAACTATATTAGCTAATTCTGCTGTAATTTACATTATTAAAGTCCAATACTGAATTTGTTAACAGTACTTAATACACTGTAAACAATGGACACACACCTGTCTAATAACACATCACATTGTCAGAAAATGTAAAGGATACCACTGAATATTCCCCCGCACGACCCGAACATTCCTGTGAATATATATGTATATTGAATGTTGCATTATTGTAAACAAAAACAAGCATTTGGAGATCAAACGAGATCTAACCTCTCTTTATAAACATGTTGTGTGATATACTTCCAAATGGATGCTCCAGGACCGACGCACAATCTAAAGACAAATTTAAACACATGATCAGCTTAAACACGTTGGTAAAGATGCATACTTATAATTCATCCTAAATTAGCAGCCCACTAACGTCTTCATATAGCCGTCGTCCGGGAGTCTGGATGCTGGCAGCTCAAGCTCCTCAACAGCCCAGCGCTTCAGTTCCTGACTGAGACTCGACATCTTTTTCAGTCACTTGATAATGAAACAAACCTAAAACTTTCAAACTCACATCATTTTACAGTATACCCACCGGATGCGGAAAAGACAGATCAAAATACGCGGGAGACGTTTCTTCGCCCCTATTTACTTTGCGATTTGTCATTACAGGAGCCGATGCTGCCCCTACTGGACAACAAATTACTTCAACATCAGCATAAAAATACTATTGAGCCTAAAATGGGGTCCAAACTCGGTCCTGGAGGGCCGATGTCCTGTATAGTTTAGTTCTAACTTCCTTCATCTCACTTGCCTGTAAGTTTTAGTGTACCTAGAAAGAGATTGATTAGCTGGTTCAGGTCTGTTTAATTGGGGTTTGAACTAAAATATGCAGGACACCGGCCCTCCAGGACAGAGTTGGGCACCCCTGACCTACATGATACAAACATAACACAATATTTTTGTATTTTATGTTATCTCGAGACTCGAGTTATTCTTATCGACTGTCAACACAGTTATTAACAAATGTTGACTAAAACTGGTCTTTAAACATCAAACAAAATGTAAATGACAGGGATAAAATTTGAAGACCCAGTCCTCACTGACAAAGGTCCAGAATTTGTCCCATACATGAGCTCACTTGTCCTATTTTGACTGCTATGCCATCATAAAAAGTGAAACCCCATCAAAAAAGGTTTTAAGACCAAGCAGAATCCTAGTATGACTTCAGTTAATCAGGTTTGTTCAATACAAACAATTATTTTCCAAGAGTCCAACATTCAGCTGTGCAAGAAAATATCTGATATAAGAGAAGTCATCTTTTACTTTATTGTTTCATATTTGTCATATTTTTTATTCTAAATATTTTGAAAATATGATGACCATCTGACAAGGTAATTCAGCTAAAAATAGTGCTTAAAATGTCACCTAAATTCAGAATTTAAATCTCATATGAGGCAAATAACTGCAAAAAGGTCCACATTTTAAGAAGAAAGAACCAGCCCATTCCGCAGGCTGGCTACGAGTCTGTAATGGATTAAACACAAATTATCAGTTTGATCCGCGGAGAATCACATATGCATTTTAAAATTAACAAGCAAGGAAACTAAAACTGAGTCAAATTGTGGATATTAAATACTGCTAACAAGTTACATATGTAACATAGGCTATCTGACTACATTTTAAATTACTTTTAGATGTCACATGACCATAGTGTGCCGGCATGCAAATGTGTTGTTTTAACGTTTTTGACATTAAACTCAATTTTAGGAGTAAAGTAAATATTTCACCCATAGACATGAAAATAAATTCAAAATCTTTCGTGTTGCAAATATTATGGTCATGATTATTATTATTTTTTTGTCATTGAATTTTAATTCTTGCAAATAGCATTTAACATTTTATAACAACCCACAAAACAATCCCCAAATAAAACAATAAAATAAATAAAACAAACTAAATAATAATAATAATAATAAATAAAATAAACACAAATACACAGAAAAAAATAATAACAAACCATATACATACATACATACATACATACATACATACATACATACATACATACATACATACATACATACATACATACATACATACACATCTAGCTTCACTCAATCCACATCTAAAGTTTTTTTAATATATATAATTATTTTTTCGGGAGTTTTCACCTATAGGAAAGTAGAGAGCATTGACAGGAAAGCATGGGGAGCAAACAGAGGGGAAGGGTTGGCATAGGACCGTGAGGCAGGAATTGAACTTGGGTCGCCATGAACCCAATGAGTGCCATGAGTGCATGTGCCGACGCAACTAAAGTTTAAGTGATTAAAGAATGCATTAAATTGTTGCCATTTTTCAAAAAACAGTTCTCCCCCACATAGTCAATGAAAAAAGTAATTAGAGTTCTCAGTATGTTTCTGAATCTGAGTATTTTAAAATGTAAATTAATCTAATTCATTATATCTAAGTTATTTGATTACATAATACAGATTCCAGGCAAGCAGTTGCTACCCAGCACTATCTCTGGAATTAAAGAGCTGCTGGTTGGTGGGGGAGTGGTGGTGCAGGTCATAGTTTTTAAATATAAAATATATTTATAATATATACAATTATTTTTTATTTGTGTGTATAACTATTATTATGGCTAACATACAGAAGAGGCTTTTATGCTGATAATGTTTTATTCCTGTGACATGTTCATGTGTACCAAATCTTTGATTCTGCAAATAAAAATAGCACATGAATGAAATAATTTTAGAAAAAGATGCAAGATATCCAATCAAACAGTGTACATCAAGTGAAGTCTGATCGTATAATATGCCCTGTTGGAGAATTTAAATATTTTGAAATAAATTTATATCAGTGTTCAGTGTTGGGGAAAGTTACTTCAGAAAGTATCGCATTACAATATTGAGTTTCTCCCTAAAAAAGTAACTAGTTGCATTACTTAGTTGTTTTTTATAGTAAGCAATGTGTTACATTACTTTTGAGTTACATTTGATCTCTTTCAGAACTTTTTTCCTTTTTTACCAGAGGAGTTCTGCAATTTTTTAACGCACTGCATAACCTACACCCACATTTACCTTTAAAAAACACATCAGAACATTATATTTTAGGATAATCTCATCTGAGAACATCCTTGCCACCCATGTGGAACACAACAAACAAACTAACCTGACAGACGCTATTATATTAATTGTGTAATATGAGATGAAAAAGAACGTACATGTATAGATCATTCTAGGGCTGCACAAAATTGGGAAAAAAAATGTACCTGACCAGAGCTATAAATGCAGTATATACAGATTATTAAAAGTTCAAAGCACTGGGTTTGCTACTTTTGTACTATTTGACTTAAGTAAAAACACTGTCCATTGAGACAACCCCCTTTTCCTTTTCTTTGATGCGTTCAAAACAATGAACACATTCTCTCAATGACTGCATAATTCATTGTGACTATTTTAATTCAGCAATTTATTTTTATTTAGCAGTTTAAAAGTAATGCGTTACTTTACTTGTTACTTAGAAAAGTATTGTAACGTAACTGGCGCTACTTGTAATGCGTTACACCCAACACAGGCGGCGTTTATTTCTAACTGCTGCATTTCCCTTGACATATGACTTTCACAATCAGTGGTTTGAAAACCCCCCAAGGTAATTTGTACATCTGACTCACAGCACTTGTTTTCTTTAGTTCACATGATCTGTTGTCACTTGTTTTGACATTTATTTCCTTATTGAAAGACAGTCAGGTATTTTTTTATTTATCTGTCGTGCTTTTCTTTGAATGTTGGTTAACAATCTGTACTGTTTCCAGTGACATAAATCTTGACTCTAAAATAACTGAACCCTTTTGAATCAATGAGCCCTGATTATCTTCCAGCATATTGTTTTTAAGCACCGATAACTATTTACAGCTAATATTCACAGAGTAAAATCTTATTCTCTTTGAGAGAAGACTGCAAATAATAGTAAACAAATAAACAAAACATTTGAGTGCTGTTGCTATGCTGATTTTGTTATAGATAAAAAATATCAGTTTATACAACCTAATACAAACTTATATTGGCTGAAAATTATCTGAAATTAAGTAAGTTTCAATGCATAATGCCTAAACATTAGAGCTGTTCTAATTAGCCCAGTTACCCACTTCCTGGGCACCAGTAACATAGTTCGACAATAGAAAGGCAACAGAGTCTGGCTGCTGGTTGAGCAGGACTGTAAATTATACAACACTGACAACTGACAATGAGAGTCTTTTACCTTTCCTCTCGTATCTTTTATCAGCAACGCGGTATAGCAAGGTATTTTCATACCCCTATTACTACTGACATCCATTTGTCTTAAGATACTTTGATAACTTAAAGTGTTTTTATTTTCATCTGGATTTGATCACCGTTCTTGTTCTTGTGATTTTGGTCCGTTTCAGATGTCTGCTGCGCGCGGTCTTTTTTTGCGGATATTTGGATTTACCATGCTGAAGTTCATCTGCTGTTACAGTGATGGAAGTTTATTGACCGACCAGTGTCAAAGTATGGCTATAAATCATGACACAGATCAACCGCAAGGACAAGATTTAAACATTTTCACTGTCGATCCAGATACCCTGATTGTGGACAGTTCGCAAGTGGGAAAGGGCATTACAGGTAGAATCTTAAGTGTTTAAATTGACATTTTATGCATCTGATAGATACTTTTATCCAAAGCGACTTAGAGGAGAGCATGGTATAATTTCAAGTAACACTTTTTGGTTTTGGGCAAATAATGAGCAAAGTAATGGGGTTGAAATAAAAACATTCACAGAAAAGTAATTTCTTTCACATTTCTTATACAACAACATTAAAGTACACAATTCTTCTCACACACGGTGCAAATTAATAAAAAAAAATACAAACACAATTTATTAGGTCAAAAATCGACCAAATTTATGCTGATGTCATATCTTACACTAAAGAGTAATTTTGTCAAATGATTTGATTGTAGCTTCATCGGGATAGGTTTTTCATGAAACGGGAGTCCGTCAGATTTGTCCATGAAGTCAACACCGGGAAAAATGTAAAAATGTAACTATTTACCCCATAGTGTAACAGTTGTAACACTTGCTGGAAAGTCAGATTTTACACAATCCATTTAAATTTAGTTTAGTTTATACAGTACATTTTCTCAGTAATTAACTCGACACATTTATTATACATAGCACACTATGTTCGTCTGTTTAAGACTCTAGAAAGGATTTATTTGCCATATTTGCAAACTGGTTTATTAAAATATATTATATAAATAATATTTTTGATTATTGTTTTTATACAAAAAATTATTTAAATTACACTCATCATTAAAATAAGTTTTGTTTTTAGTTTATTAATTTGGTTGGTTTATTTGGTTTATTAATGTACACAATGTTGTAACATTCTGTTACAACTAACTCCGCTGTGTCATATTTCCTCAGGACAGGCTAGCAGTCTCTATTAAGGCTGCCAGATATTGAACAAATCCAAGATTGTTTTTTTTTTTAATTCTGTGATATATATTGCAATATGAAAATAATAATATGCTGTGATAATATTCATTGCAATATGAAAACAACTTCACTAAATGAGTTGCAAAACCAATTGGAAAGAATTTATCATTTTAAATTTGATTGGGATGATTTTGTATAGAAGTATGTAAGCATAGATAAATTCAATAAAATATACAAAATAAATTAACAGCATTTTATTGTTTTCCGAGGAGTGGAACTGTATTCAGGTATAGAGTAATTTGATAATCAAATATAAAAAAACACTGCATAGTCTACTGCAAAAATTATACTGAATACTGCAAAATGATCAATTATAATCCAGACTCAACATTGACGTGACTCTTGTGAAAGATTGCGATATTAATACTGGAACGATATATTGTGCAGCCCCAGTCTCTATGTGTTTTTTTATATCTTTCAATATGGAAAAACAATAATTATATTAAAAAAATACTTTTAGGTTGCCAAAAGGTTGTTTCTCTTGTGGTTCTCATTCAAATTTCATCTAACTTTTTCAATAAATGGCAGGACTGTGTCTGCCGACATGGTGAAATGCTTGGAAGCTGTCACGGTTACCCCTGAGAAACTTAAAACTTAGTGTTACTTTTTACCCCGCTCTCCACTACATTTCATTCAAAATTGTACTAAAATTGTATCAGTTCTTCTATATATATTTTACTTATATGATAAGTAAAATATATTAAAGGATAGTTGACCCCAAAACTCAGAATATTCACCCTTAGCCAACATTCTTTAAAATATCTTTTATATTTATTAAACCTTGTTAAACAAAAGAATAAAACGAAAACAAGTTTGGAACAGGTAGATAGTAAGTAAATCATTCATTCATTTATTTTTTTTCGGCTTAGTCTCTTTACTTATCAGAGGTCACCACAGCGGAATGAACCACCAACTTATCCAGCACATGTTTTTCACAGCAGATGCCACAGCTACAACCCATCACTGGGAAACACCCAAACACTATCATTCACACACATACACTACTGACAATTTAACTTTCCCAATTCTAGAAAAGAATAAATAAATATTTACAGTGGTTAGCACTGTCGCATCACAGCAAAAAGGTTGCTGGTTCAAGTCCCAGCTGGGTCAATTGGCATTTCTGTGTGGAGTTTGCATGTTCTCCCCATGTTTACGTGGGCTTCCTCTGGGTGCTCCGGTTTCTCCCCGTGTTGAACTCTCCCCGTGTTGGACGCCCAGAGTGTGCATGTTCTCCCCGTTTTGGCTTGGGTTTCCTCCGGGTGCTCCGGTTTCCCCCACAGTATAAAGACATGCAGTGTAGGTGAATTGGATGAACTAAATTGTCCGTAGTGAATGTGTGTGAATGAGTGTGTATGGATGTTTCCCAGTACTGGGTTGCTGCTGGAAGGGCATCCGCTGTGTAAAACATATGCTGGATAAGTTGCTGGTTCATTCCACTGTGGTGACCCCTGATGAATAAAGGGACAAAGCCGAAAAGAAAATGAATGAATAAATGAATTACAACTCAAAACAGAGGGACATATTTTCAATATTCAGCTGTCGTGTCTTTATATTCTTTATGTTCATGATGATATATTGCCTTGGCTAAACTTTATCTATTTAGGTAAATGGTTTGCTCATGAGTCATGGAGGAAGTCAAATTGGCAATATTTAACTGGGTTCACACTGAGCACCGCATCATTTGCTTGTCAAGCTAAATCCCGAGCATGCAATATTCTGTCTCAAGACCGCCAAAAAGCTCAAACTCCCAAAGCTCATACAGGTTACCTGGTACTTGCTTTCCTTAAAACTGCTAGTGGGATCCTCTACTATAGTCCACGTTACAGGAAAGTTTTTGTTTAATGCTTTAGTGGTGTAAACAAGTTGTCTTTTCAAACTTGTCAGCAAAATGTATAACTTTTTCCACAGTGACGCTCTCGGCTGCTTCTGGTTCATTCATGGGCTATATGTTGGAGGCTCGAGAGTGTGATGATTGTCCACCTGCTGGTAAATTTAGTGGGATTGACAGTGCCAAGAGTGTGCTTCTCTGTGGCGTAAGTCCTGCCACACACACATACACACAAGTAGTGGTTAATAATAATAATTTTTATTATTATTATTAAGTAGTGGTTGGTTTTTGTGATTTGTGAGGACTCTCCATAAGGCGTAATCTATTTTTGTAGCCTACTGTAAAAAATGTTTATTATGTCATTACCCCACACCTACCCCTAAACCTAACCCCTTACAGGAGACCTGCGGAAAAAAAATGAATGTGAAAAAACCCTGCTTAGTATGATTTTAAACAGTTTTACATTCCGAGGACACAGGGCCACATGTCTTCATAATACACCTTAACTATTTTAGTGATATGACTAAAAAGTGCTCATAAACAAATATTTTCTCAATTCAAATGAGTAGCAGCTTGGACCCGGAAACAATATTCCATACATCACCAATACTTCATGACTTAACAAGTGGATACAATCCTCAAAACAGTTCATGTAGCAGTGTGTGACCAATTGTGTGACTCACAGACGCACTCCATAGTGATAAAAAGATGCTGTTTTCCAAAGGGGTTCTGTACACGCGATTTGAAGTGGAGCAAAAGTCTGGGTTTTGGGTGGGTGTTTGAACAGACATATACACATAATTAATAATAATAATAACATGTCGATCTTGGTGCGTTTTTTTTAAACAAATCTAATTTTGTCTTAAATGAGCATAAAAAGTTAGGAAAGCAATCGAATGCTTTCATTTAAGATTTGTGAGTTTTTAAAGTGACACCTCTGTTATTTAATGAAATCAAATTAAAAATCTAAATTGGGAGAGTGTATCTCTTATATACACATCCCAATATTGACAGATATGACACACACACACACACACGCAAACGCACACACACACACACGCGCACACACACACACACACACACACACACACACACACACACACACACACACACACACACACACACACACACACACACACACACCCTTTTACACTCTTTCTTACAGGCTTCTTAGAGCAATTATTAAATGTTAGCAGCTGTAAATTCTATAAACTAAAGTCAGGTGTTTATCTTATGTTTTTTTTTAGGACCAGGCCGTAGCTCATCCTAATAACAATGATAAAACTTCAGTCCAAGTGACGTGGACGCCTCAAGCCACTGGACAGTTTTTCTTCAGGTAAATTCTTTTAATGCTTTGAGTAAAAACAATATATACTTTGCACAAAGGTTGTCCAAAGCTTTTTAAATAAATTAAGCAAATTAAATTGTTATTGTATTTTCTAAAATGTTTTGCATTATGTAATAATAAACTTTATTTAACGAGGTAAGTCAATTGAAAACCAGTTCTCATTTACAATGACGACCTGGCCAAGAGGCAACATGAAAAGCAGATGCAGTACAAAGCAGTAGGGACGCAGTTTCACAAATGCAGATAATAACATATAAAACCAACAAAAAACGAAAAACAAGCACAGTGATCTTGAACTATTGACTGAATTGAATTTTTAAAAGATGATAGTGGAATGAAAGTGTTGAGCTTTAAGGTCTGCTGCAGATAATTCCAAGCATCAGCAGCAGAAAACTGAAAAGAGTAGCGACCAAATGAAGTGCGAACTTTGGGCATGCAAAAGTAAATGAAATTACTAGAGCACAGATTTCGACGTGTTTCCTGAATGTTAAGAAGTGACTGTAAATATAGTGTTTTGTAGTGTTTTGTATAGTGTAAATGTAGAGTTTTTCCAATAAGAGTTTTGTAAATAAACAGAAACCAATGAATTTGTCGACGTGATTGAAGAGAAGGCCAATTCAGTGAAGAATACAGTTGACAGTGATGAGTATTAAATTGTGCACCAGTAACAAAATGAATTGCTGCATGATAAGTAACATCCAGTTTGTTAAGAAGAGTTTTTGAAGTTGATCTGTAAATTAAATCCCCATAATCCAGAATTGGTAATACTGTTAATTTGACCAAATGCTGCTTTGAAGAGTGAGTAAAGGAAGATTTGTTTCTGTAAAGAAAACCAATGCGGGCTTGAGAGTGAGTCGGTTGCTCTAACAAGGAGGTTAAAGACCATGGCCTCTAGCGTTTGTCGCTAGAGCACCTTTAGAGGTCAGAGGAGTAAGGTTTACCTGCACAGCACTTACTAGCTGGCCTCCGTTACACCTGCAGCAGAAGCAATATCATTAACATAAATGTTAAAAAGTGTAGGCCCCAATATGCTACCTTGTGGGACCCCTTTCTGAAGCAGCAGGGGATCTGACAGAAGCCCCTCCACCCTTACTGATTGTAGACGACCAAAACAGTAATTCCTGAACCAGACCAGACAGCTCTCAGATAGTCCAATATATCTTAGCCTATACAGTAGAATTTCATGGTCCACAGAGTCAAAAGCTTTTGCCAGATCAACAAATGCAGCTACACAATACTCCTTTTTGTCAACGGTTCAAATAATATCATTAAGAACCTTAAGTGTGGCGGTTACATAACTGTGACCAGATCTAAAACCAGACTGAGCCTGATTAAGAACATTATGGGCCCTATCATACACCCTGCGCAATGTGGCGCAAGGCGCGACGCAATTGTTGTTTGCTAGTTTCAGCTTGGTGCAAGAGTCGTTTTGACGTTTTGCGCCACGCTATTTAAATAGCAAATGCATTTGCGCTCATAGGCGTTCTGATCTAAAAATGGAGGCGTGTTGAGGCGCATTGCTATTATTGTTCATTTATTCGTTTGCTGGAAATTAGAACTGAATTTATAAATAGTTTTGAAACAAATCTTTGTGCTTAACAAATGAAATTAATTATTCATAGGCTAATGGATGTCTGTGCGTACAAGAAGTTTTCCTATCCACGAGAGTGAAAGTGAAAGTAAATAATAAGGAGGCTCATCTCTCATTTCGAGAGGAGCACATGATATGATTGACTACAGCTGGCCACCCATCTACAATCATTAGTTAGCCAATCAGATTAATCCAAACTCACTATAAGTAGCCTAGCTAGAACTAGTCCCTTACCTTCGTTTTCCGAAGAAGCTAATGACAGGTCCACTCCAGCTCCTCCGAAAGCTACTCACGGACAAACCGACCTCCTACTATTTTCAACTACAATACCACACCACCATTAATAACATCGTCAACAACGAAAACAACAACAGTGGAGGCGGCGGAGATCACAACAGCAACAGTGCAGCTATGGGCAAGGCAAGGCAAGTTTATTTATATAGCACATTTCATACACAGTGGCAATTCAAAGTGCTTTACATAAACAGGAATAAAAGAGAGAAGTATAAGAGAAATAAAAACAAATAATAAAAATGGTTAAGGAAAAAAAAGAGAAAAACATAAAAGTGTTAGAGAGCGATCTGTCGGACGTAGCACAATGCTCATTCAGTAAAGGCACAGCTAAACAGATGTGTTTTCAGTCTTGATTTGAACGTGCGTACTGTTGGCGCACATCTGATCATTTCTGGAAGCTGATTCCAGCAGCGAGGGGCGTAGTAGCTGAAAGCCGATTCACCCTGCTTTGACTGAACCCTTGGAATCTCTAGTTCATATATGATCCTAAAGATCTGAGGGATCTGTTAGGTTTGTATTCAGTGAGCATTTCTGTAATGTATTGAGGTCCTATGCCATTTAGTAATTTATAGACCAGTAATAATACTTTAAAATCTATTCTGAATGTAACTGGGAGCCAGTGTAAAGACCTGAGGACAGGTGTGATGTGCTCTGATTTCCTGGTTCTGGTCAGAATTCTGGCCGCAGCGTTCTATATATGAGCTGTAACTGTCTGACTTTTTGGGAAGGCCAGTGAGAAGGCTGTTACAGTAATCCACCCTGCTGCTGATAAAAGCGTGAACAAGTTTCTCTAAGTCTTCACTGGAAACAAAGCATCTAATTCTTGTAAGTAAGGCTAGGTAGATCTGAGTGTCATCAGCATAGCTGTGGTAGGATATTTGCTTTTTTCTCATTATTTGGGTCAGAGGGAGCATATAAAGGTTGAACAGGAGAGGTGCCAGAATCGAGCCTGGTGGGACTCCACATGTCATCGGTGTCCACCTTGACCTATGGTCACCTATACTGACATAGTAACCTCTCCCTTCAAGGTAAGATCTGAACCATTTGAGGACTGTCCCAGACAGCCCAACCCAGTTTTCCAGCCTATCTAGAAGTATGCTGTGATCGACAGTTTAAAATGCAGCACTGAGATAGAGCAGTACCAGCACTGTTCGTTTGCCTGAATCTGTATTTAGGTGGATATCATTGATTATCTTTATAAGGGCGCTTTCTGTACTGTGAATTGTCTAAACACCCGTTGAAGTTTAAGAACTTGTTAACCTGGTTAAAAACAACTTTTTCAATAATTTTGCCAATGAAAGGGAGATTTGAGATGGGCCTGTAATTGCTCAATAGGGTATTATCCAGGTTGCTCTTCTTCAAGAGGGGTTTAACAACTGCAGTTTTAAGTGAGTTTGGAAAAATCCCTGAGAGAAGTGAAGCATTTACCACTTTTAGAAGATCCATTTCTAAATAAGTAAACACAGTTTTAAAGAATGATGTGGGGAGCGTGTCAAGACTGCAGGTTGATGTTTTCATAACTTGCACAATCTCTTCTAAGATTTTACCATTAATTGCCATGAAATTGGACATAATGTCTGATTTCTTAAGTTGTGGTTGAGCTAGTCTGACTTCGACACAACTT
The DNA here is from genome assembly GCF_903798145.1 of Danio aesculapii. Taxonomy (NCBI): domain Eukaryota; kingdom Metazoa; phylum Chordata; class Actinopteri; order Cypriniformes; family Danionidae; genus Danio; species Danio aesculapii. The sequence goes on along the minus strand of NC_079442.1, from coordinate 32,351,090 downwards.
GGCTGATTGGATCAGCTGATTGCCTTTCTGATATTATTGATCTTGTTAGTAAAGAAATGATGGTCCGCGCTCCTTGAAACATCAGCCCCATCTCAACAACACCCAGCTCAGCCTGAAAGTCGGCCAGATATTGAGGCTCCAGTAAGAGGCCGAAGGCCTATCCATTCCAGCCAGAACACAATGTCTTATGCAATCCCCATCTCCGGCCACTTCAAACCCCCAAGTACCTTCTCCAGCATCATCATACGTCTCTCGTATCCAATAAACGACAGTCATCGAACTTCTCCAAACTCCTAGACGGCAGAACCACAACTCCAAGCCGCTGCATTAA
>NC_079442.1:31150759-31230759 GCF_903798145.1 Danio aesculapii | reverse complement strand
TTGATCTTTGCCGTGATAATTTGGGAAATAATTGGAAAAGGAAAAAAGAAAATTGACTTCAACTATATATATTTTAACAGTTTACTTCCATGTTTTGTGGCTAATAATAAATACCAGAGAAACAGAACATAAAATAGTAAGAAAGTTGGTGAATTCATAGATTATACATTTTTTTTTTATTATTATTATTATTTTAGGGGGTTTTCACCTTTAATGGAAAAGGATAGTGGAGATTATAGACAGAAAAGTATGGGGAGCAGAAAGAAAGGTGAAGATCGGCAAAGAACCTCGAGCCGGGAATCGAACTTGGGTCGCCGTGAGCATTTATAAATATTTTTATAAAAATGTTGCAGGTTTTCTTAATAGTTTGAATTATTTAAATTTTTTTGCTTTTAATTTAAGTTTTCGTTCAAGTTATAATAATTTTTAATGTGTGTTTTTGTCATTTTCTTTGTTTGTAGACAGAAAGTAAATAAAGAAAAGAAAAGAAAAGAAAAGAAACAAAACTGAGAAATACCTGTACGTCCTTGGCAACTGAAGAAAAGTACGTTTAAGATTAGACTTTTAGTATTCACTTTACATTTTCTTCTTCTATATTTACGCTTCTTACTTATTTATTTTTATTATTTTTTTCAATTGGTTTATTATTTATTTATCTGTGTCTTGATTCATCTTTGCATACTTATTGAAGGCCTCAGGAAATAGGGGTGGGAGGGATGGTGTTTAGAAGACTTGTTTTGTTGTTGCTATACTGTATATTTGATGTCATCTCTTTGCTGATAGGATTTCTATTTTTCATACACATTTAGAAGTTTGTACATTATCTGGAAAAACTAAATATTTCAAAATATTGAATTAATGATTTATATGCATTGATTGATTTTTTTTCAGTATTGAAGTATTGAAAGAATAGAACCACATCCTTTTTTACCATTTACATTTTGTTTTTATGACGTAAACTGTAATTCAACTGTACACCGTGATTTAATTAATAATTACTTTTCATCACTTCACAAAACCCCCTGCAGCTCCCTCAGAGTCTAAAAAACCCACACTGTGTAAAATTACAAAATAATATTATTGATTTGATCTTAAACATTACAAAGACGGACAGCCTTGAAAATAAGTCAACAAACCCACCACAAGTTTCTCCTCATGTCTGAAAAAACACAACTAAACATCAACAGTAAGAGAAATGAAGAAAATTCAAGAGAAAGACAAGCGCAGATGTTCTTTAAATCTATCAATGCCTGATCTGAGAACAGAGAAGTGCCTGAATCTGTCACAAGCATACTTGACAGGTGTCTTTTCTTATGTGGACGAGTGAGCATCAATAGCTGCCTGACATATGGCCACTGGCTGATTGCAGGCAGAGATGAGTTAACTTGGCCCTTGAAGAGCTGCATCACTATTGAATAAGAGCTGACATGTCCTGTTTAACAGCTACTGTTTCAGTGCTGATTGAAAAGTCTGTAGACTAGAACATATAGTACCGCCTGTCAATGCAATTATTCTGTAATTATGAAATAAAATTTACTTAATCATATTATACAGTACTATTATTTATTTATTTATTTATTTAGTCTTTTTCCCAGACTTTGCTACAGGAAGTTTTTCCTGGAACAGCTGAAAAACATGTGAAATGAATATATTTAATTCAGTTGAGTACTGGAATAGATGCTGTTTTAGTCTGATGATGTTAGAAACGATCCAATGTTATTCACATTAAATTACAATCTTTCTGTGTTTGTCTGAACACTTCGACAATTTAAAATGAGTGATTGCAATGAGGTAAACTGAAAATATAGTCTGACAGGAAGCAAATGTTTTGCTTTATTGAATAGATGCAATCATTCGGGGGGAACTGAATACAAAAATTATCACAGAAATTATGGATGCACAGAAATTTAAATATATAATGAATACAATTTTAATTTAATTTAAGGTTTCTATTTAATTACACTGTAAAAATTATATAATCAACGAGTTATGATAACCTATAACATGATAACAGACATTGTTTATGTTAAATATAATTATTAAACTAAGTTAATAATGTCTCTAACTAATTTTTTAAGTTATACAAGCTGTTTAAGTCACTTTAATGTAATTTCAATTAAAAATGCTCATATTGTTAATAAAAAAAGCAAACATTTTTTTTACAGTTTCTTCTCTTAAAAGAAAATATGATTTAATGACATTAATATTTCAACATCTACTAGAGTAGCAATACAATTAATACCATTATGATAATGCACCATTATGCATCTTGTGCTGATGAATTATTGTCAAATAAATAATTGTGAGTAATTTAATTATCTGCTTTGCTCTCAGTGCAAATAGACATGTTTTTTTCTTTAACCTGCATGTGGAAATATATTTTGAATATAGTATTAAATTAAAGAGTTATTTTTATTTTTTTAACTATATTGTTAAATTTGTATCCATCTTAAATTCATAAGTATATTGTATAAACATAGCATAGCATAGCATGACATGACATGACATAACATAACATCTAATACCTTTTGATAGTCTACAGGAAAAAGTAAATAAACCAATATAAAACAACAGTGTAAAAAATAGAATAAATATAAATAATGACATAATAATGACAAATGATGATAAAATGTAGCTGAAATTGAAATTGCACAATTATCAGGTTAAAAAATTCACTCAATTATTAATAAGATTAAATAACTATGATCAGACGATTTAACCAATAGTTGTGACAGGCTAAGATACAACCTTTATTCAAAGTTTATTTTACTTTTGAAAGATTACTGACTCTGCCTTGCTCTACTGTAGATATTAGTATTTATAGTCTATCTATAAAGTTTCATCCCAGTACTTCTGTAATTAGTTCAATGTTTGTAAGACAGAAATAACATCAAAATTCTGGAGACAAAAGTGGTTTTATTTTTTCCATGCCATCTGCTCTCTTTGGGTCATCCACAGATCTGAATGTCTGCTGTGCTTGTACTTTAATAAACATTATCAAACCGATGTCATTTTGGAATAAATGGGTGTATCGAATGAGATTGCGAAACTTTAAAGGGTCCGTTTATCCTAAAATTAAAAATCTGTCATTATTCACAATGATCCCTCCTCAATGTTTATATGTGAATAAAGGACTAAATTAAATCTGTTCATTTCATAAAGCATCCACGTCACTTCAGAAGTTGGATTAAACTGCTCAATTTGGATTTATTTTTTGATCTCTCTATGAATATTTTGAAGCTTCGGTTTTGGTTCAATAGACTTTCAATGGAGAGACAGAAATCTCTGAGATTGGATTAAAAAATATCTTCATTTGGGGTCGGAAAAGAACAAAAGTCTTATGGTTTTGGAACAGCATGAGGCAAAGTAAATGATGACAGAATTTTAGTTTTGAGATGAATTAGCTTTAGTAGATATTAAAACGTCTGATTTCTCAGTTTCTCTGTATTTAGAGGATGTTGTTCTAAAAAGTTATCTTTCATTTATTTGTTTCATTTTTGCATAAAATGACTATTGGTCAAAATAAGAAATGTTTTAATTTGCTGTGACTGGTCCTGCAGATTCAATGCAATGAATGAAAACATTTCTTATGATTGAAAATGAGGGTTATTCCACCAAATATTGTTTTCTTAATTCTTCTGAAGTTAAAATATTGGTATTGTGTTGTCTAAAATTTTATATGAACTCTTAAAAAAGCCATAATTTGTTACTATGACCAATTGTTATTTTATGGTGTAAATTACTAATTACTAGTAATTACATATTATTTTATTTTAAATTCCATAATTTTTTCTAACAAAACCAAACTAAAAGGTATGTTTTATTAAAAAATTTAGAATTTCCAAGTGGTCTACTTATATAATATACTATATTAAGTTACATAGAAAAGCTTCCTTTAAAAAAACACAAGACAAAAAAAAGTAGACTGCAAACATTAAACATTAACACTCTGTTCCATTGAGACTAACCTGGTAAAGGCCAGGAACTGCAGGACGAGTGTGTTTGCCTGCAGAGCATCTGCTTCTTCTCTCTGGGGGTTAAAGTTCACAGGCTCTGAAGGATCCAGAACCTCAGCCACCTGGTTCTGATGGTCCAGGATCTGAGGAAAACCAGCAGAGAAGAGCTGTGCCAAAGATCTCCGGGAGGTCGATCTGGAGGAGCTGAGATACACAAATCACATTTGCACACTTGAAGACTGGTTGCCAGCAGAATAGAACAGCAACATGGAAAAATTAATAGACCACTTGAATTTATTTCAAAACTGAAATTTATAGAAAAGCAGCATTATTTAATCAAATATTGATTTCTTTACTAACGTGAAATCATTGCTATTATGTTTTGCTAAATTGTAATATAATGTAGGAAAACATGTCAACAACAACAAAAACATGTCAAACAAATAACTTTAAATCAGAAATGCATAGAACAAACAGATATTATCTCCACACACACAAACTTTCATGAATTTTTTAAGAATATGTGAAACAACGTATAATAGGGCTGCACAATATATTGTTTTAGCATCGATATTGCAATGTGTGAGTCTGCAGTAGCCACATCACATGATTTGCAAGGTTAAAATGGAATTATAATAACCAGACACCACATTTCTGAACAAAATTTCAATGTTTATCCCTAATAGAATAAAAGATTTTCAGTTGGATGTGTTCTTAAGGCCTGTGTACGATTTCAGGCAAATATAAACCATTTAGGCACAAGAAATTATAAGGTTTGTAGTTTTAACAATAATTAATTGTATGCAATTATTTGTACAATGAAGACTATACGTATTATTTTATGTGTAATTATTGAATTTCTGTACCTAGATATTGTGACTACATGGGAAACTGTAAATCATTGCTTATTTCACTTTTATCTGTGCTCCATTGTATTTATCTGTACTTTAATTTGCTTATTATATTTCATTATACTATGAAGATGCACTCCCCTACAAAATCATCCCAATCAATCTAAATTAATGAAATCTGTCCAGCTATTCAGATAGCTATACAGCTATTTAATTTATCGGGTGAAATTCTGTTTATTTCACAATATATATCACCGAAAAAAAAATATTGCAATGTCACATTTTTCTATGCGTTTCATTGATTCTAATCCCAATATTGTACCTGCAAACAAACCTGAAGCACATGGGCTGCCAAATACAACACAAGACACAGATCAGAAAAACACATGTGGCGCCTGCTGTGTGTTATCAGGTACACTGCACATCTCGCCATAGTATTTCACATGTACTCCACTGTACAAAGCCGTTTAAGCCACAGCGGGAAGTGTGTCAAATGTTAACGCTACTAGCAAATCCACTGGTTACACATCCTGCTGTGTTATCTTAAATGGGATCTCACACATAAGGTGATATATGAGGCTTACATCAAGCATGCATTTCTTAAAGACTTCTGAAATGACTTCTATCCTGAAAGAACAGCATTGCTGCATTAAAATAAAAGAATCTGAAATACATACCGCTAGAAACGAAAAGAAAACTGCATCACTATGAAGAAAAGACAGCAAAAAAATTAAATTATATAATAATAATTATAATAAAATAATAAAATTAAATATTGGTGAAGCAAAGAAAAAAAAAGGAAGAAAGAAAGAAAGAAAGAAAGAAAGAAAAGAAAGAAAGAAAGAAAGAAAGAAAGATAGAAAAGAAAGAAAACAGGAAAAAAATGGAATGAAAAAAGAGAAAAAGAAAGAAAGAAAACAAAGAATGAAAAAAGAAAGAAAGAAAGAAAAGGAGAATATTGAAAGAAAGAATAAACAAACAAAAGAGAAAAAAAGAAAAACAGAAAAGAAATAAAATAAGAAAAACAGAAAGAATGAAAAAGAAAAAAGAGAAAAAAGACAGACAGAAATAAAAAGAGAAAAATAGAAAGAATGAAAAAAGAGAAGAAAGAAAGAATTTCATGAATTTAGCAAATCTCATATTGTTTACCTCATTATTATATTTATTTATATAATAATAATAATTGAAATAAAAATACCTTAAAACTACAATACTAATAAACACTACTACAAATTTTGTCTCAAACATGACTTTCCGCAAGCTTCTACACAATTTTATAATGGATAATTAACCAATATCAATTCATTCATTTATTCATTTCCTTGGCTAATGCCCTTTATTCAGAAGGGGTCGCCACAGTGGAATGAACCACCAACTTATACAGCAAATGTTTTACACAGTGGATTCCTGTGTAATTCCCTTCCAGCAACACCCCACTACTGGGAAACATCCATACACCCTCATTTACCCACACACACACACACACACACACACACACACACACACACACACGCACGCACGCACGCACGCACGCACGCACGCACGCACACACACATACTATGGACAATTTAGCTTACCCAATTCACCTATAGTGCATGTCTTTGGACTGTGAGGGAAACTGAAGCACCCGAAAGAAACCCACACCAACACAGGGAGAACATGCAAACTCCACACAGAAATGGCAACTGACCCAGCCAGGACTCGAACCAGCGACCTTCTTGTTCTAAGGAGACAGTGCTAATCACTGAGCCACCGTGTCGCTTAACCAATATCAATCAAAATCCAATAAGCGCCACAACTATTTTGGCACAATTTGTATCCAAAAAACAAAATATCTTGCTTTTCCATCGCAGTCCGTATTGACATTTCTCTCTCTAAATAATATATATATATATATATATATATATATATATATATATATATATATATATATATATATATATATATATATATATATATATATATATATATATATATATATATATATATATTCAGTTTATTTAATATAATTCAGTTTATAATCATTAGGAGCAATCTGACTCTCAGTGTAAAATATCTGTCCCTGCACTGAAGCTGTTAATGTAGTCATATTTCAGAAGCCCTAACGAGCCTTTCCGATAGTACAGAAGACCCAAACTTTACGGCAGCAGGACTTTAATGTTTTCGTCCAGTGACTCACAACTAATTAGGAGACACAATAATTAGGCCTACACTTCTACCACAGGCTTTTAATTGCCACAGACAAAGGGGAAAATAATATTACCTATAGATCATGGTAATTTTCGGCTGAATTACACGTTAATAATCCTTGCTTATTAGTTTCACACTTGACCACCCAATATATTCTTTCCAGTATTCACACAGAAAAAAAGAGTGAGAGAGACATAAAGAAAGACAAGGGAAGATGAATGCTGAATGGCACACAATCATCTGTTTTTGGTATTCATGTCTTTAATTTAGATTGTATGAAATTTTGAAATAATATTAAGTTGGGTGATATACTAATTATTTTATTTTATTTATTTTATTATCACAGCTATCAACATGTATTAAGAAAATAGCCACAAAAATTCAAAATCATGTTATTATTGTGTCAGATGAAAGATTCCAATAAATATGATTAAAAAAAAGGTTTTAATTTTTTTGTTTGTTTAAAACAATCTTCTACTTTAGTGTTTCTCAACCACGCTCTTGGAGAACCAGCTCAGCACATTCCATGTCTCCTTAACCAAACATACCTGATTCAGATCATCAGCTCATTAGCAGAAACTGAAAGACCTGTAATGGGTGTGACAGACAAAGGAGACATACAAAACATGCAGTGTTGGTGTTCCTCCAGGAACATGGTTGAGAAATACTGATCTGCTTGACATCCAGACAATTTCGACTATTATTACTTACTAATAATAACAGCAACAAATCGTGAGAATAAAAATAAGAATGTATCATCATTATTACAAGCATGATTATTTTTAGTGTACCATTAACATCATCATTATTAGCATTGTTGAATATCTTATAACTGAACTTTCAGGCTGCGTACGAAATCGGCTACTACTCAGTAGGTACTGCAATTAAATTTAAATGTACTACTCGGCTGTTAGAAAAGTACTACATCTACCATTTTGTCATGATCTCGCTCCAATTCTTAAATTCACTTCCAGGGCATCATTGGATAGCGCAGCGTGCATCAGATGCGCACTTCAAATCTTACTGGAAGTAATAAGTCATTTGGGTACTTCTCGCATACTGTTTTTCGAATTCTTTGAATTGGGACATTCTACTCACATCGCATACTGTTTTAGCGTACTATATTGTATGGAAGTATGCGATTTTAGATGCAGCCTCAGTGATCATAAAATAATAATAATAATAATAATAATAATAATAATAATAATAATAATAATAATAATAATAATAATAATAATAATAATAATAAATATGAGAAATAAATAAATAAATACATTTTCTTTTTCAAATATTTCCAAATGATCTTTAACAGACTAAGGAAGTATTATCAGTATATCCTATAATATTTGTTCTTCTGGAGAAACTCTTATTTGTTTCATTTCAGCAAAAATAAAAGCAGTTTTAATTAATAATTTTAAAAAAAAAAAATTTTAAGGTCAATATTATTTGCCCCCTTAAACATTTTTTTCCATTGTCTACAGCAGTGTTTTGCAACCACGTTCCTGAAGGACCACCAACTCGCACATTTTCCATGTTTCCTTCACCAAACACACATGATTCAGATCATCAACTCATTAGCAGAGACTATAATATCTGTAATGGGTGTGATAGTCAAGGGAGACATCCAAAACATGCAGTGTTGGTGGTCCTCCAGGAATGTGGTTGAGAATCACTGGTCTACAGAACAAACCATGTACAGTTTTACGCGAAAGTTTGGGCACCCCTGATAATTATCATAATTGCAAGTTATAGTCTGCTGGCCTTTCAAATCAGCCATTTCATTTAGATATATTTGATACCGTATGAAAAAAGAACATTTCAGTTCTGACATAACATTTATTTATTCAACAGATGCAATGCAATTTAAGTCATAATAAAAACAGAAGGGTGCAAAACATTTGGGCACCCCAAGAGAATACTGGCATCAATATTTTGTCACCTTTTGCTGAAATAACAGCCTGTAGATGCTTCTTATAGCCAAGGATAAGTCCCTGAATTCTTGGTAAAGGCCTTTTGCACCATTCTTTCTTGCAAAAAAATTCATTAGTTCGCTAGTAAAATTGCACTAGTATATTTCTGACTGTGGAGGTAGAGAATGTAAACCTTTGAGATAGCTTTTTGCATCCTTCTCCTAATTCATGTTGATGAATTATCCTAGTTTTTAGGTCATTGGGACATTCTTTTGAGGTTCCCATGTTGCTTCTTTCTGGTTCACAATAAGGAGAAGCACAACTAGTAATCAGCTGTATTTAATATCCTTTTTCATGAGTGGTTGCTCCTGTGTAAGGATTGTTATGGTTCATTGAGTCACTCAAATACATTTTGTTTTGTAATCAATCAGCATTAAGTGACTACAGGTTTTTAAATTCACACAAAAGAAAACTTTTGCACTGCCTATTTTTCAGTTTAAATTTTATTTCAAACATCTCAATACTGTTACACTATGGTAGGGATGGACAAACTCAGTCCTGGAGGGCCGGTGTCCTGCAGAGTTTAGCTCCAACTCTAATCAAACACACTTGAACATGCTAAACGCTGTCTTCAAGATCACTAGTAATCTCTAGGCAGGTGTGTTAGATTAAGGTTGGAGCTAAATTTTGCAGGACACTAGCCCTCCAGGACTAAATTTTCCCATCACTGCACTATAGATTTCTGTCTGAAAAACATGACATTATCTAGCTTTCTCTGGAAACCGAATGGCATATCACTGCGATTGTCATGATTACCAGCGATCTAACCACCAGAGATCGCTGGAAAACATTCATACTCGCATGAACTACAGATCTGCCAGGACTACAACACCCAGTCATGCCACACACACACACACAATCGGTTCCAGACCCAGACTGATTACACTCACAGCTGAAGCTGCTCACACACTGATTATTTGGACTATTTAAACCCCTCTGCTCCACACACATGTTGCTGAATATTGTTAAGCTGTTGCTGTCCATACGTAAGCGTTTCTCTTTGTTTCTTGTTTCCTGTGTTTTTGATCTTGGACTGTTTATAGTGTTTTGACCCTTTGCTGCCTGCCCTGAACCTTTCGCCTGTTTTTTGGATTTCGCTTCTGGATTTTCTACAACACTGTTTATGCTGGTTTTTGACCCCTGCCTGATTGACCATTCTTATAATAAAGCTGCATTTTCGAACTACCCCGGTTTGCATAGCATCCATACGCAACAGTGATCTTCTCTTATAAAGAAAGAACACATTACTATGCAGCCACAGAGGGGTGCCCAAACTATTGCATAAAACTGTATGTACAGTCGAAGTCTGTATTATCAGTATATTATATGTATAATTCATATCTAAATGTATTTTCAAATCAAATAAAATAGATAGTCCTAGTTATTAACAACCTGATCTCAAAACCTCGCCTTTTATGACCATTAGTTTCTCATAATGCCTACTAGGCGGGATGTGAACTTATGTAAATGTTTTATTGTAATATCCAAAGGAAATGAAAAGCACTTCTGTCCTTGTCTGCGATAGTCTGAACTCCTTTAAAAAACACACGCATACCAATCTGACCAAATTAAAGTCTCTCGCTTAAAGCATATCATTTGAATTCACCCGGAGTCCAAACATAAGAACTTAATTCATTCCACCTGAGTTTAGTATTCAGACTTCAATTTTAATTTCAAAGGTCTCAATCAGATACGACAACTTACTCAAATTAGAGTTCTTATTTGAAATGATTTTTTTAAGTGGCACAGATTGATTCTCGGTTCTTTGAATCTGCAGGGCCAGAAGTAAATAATGTTGATCTGTCAAATGTCTTGGCTCAGAATCAAATGATGATTTGGCACCCAACAGCTCCTGAATGACAAACTCTGCACAGATTTTACATGGCCAGCTCAACTCATGACTTCAGCTAAACTGTTACTGCTTTTAAAGAACAGCGCAACCTGAAATACTTGAGCTAAAATAAACAAGACATAAGCCAATGTGCTGGTGTCTTGAAAATGGAGCGACGGCAGCAGAGAGGGATATTGAGAGAGAAACTGGCATTAGATAATGCCGCACATTCATGCATGATGGGGATATAGAACGATGTTTTGAAGAAAATGCATTGTGGAAAACAGGATTTCCTTTACACTTTTGAAAAAAAAAGCATTCAATGCATTATGCAGACATCCTCAAAACAAAAACTCTCGTGTCACATAGATTTCAGTGTAAACTAAACTATAAAACTGGGCTATTATGAATATTTGTCAATGATTTGACCTGAAGAACGCAGTGATCTGTTTATCTATCTGTCAATTCATCTGAAGTACCAACCCATCTGTCTGTCTATCCATACATCTACTGTATCTAATTAGCCATCCATCTATCCGTTCATACATGCATCTGCCTATTCATCCATCAAGTTGTCCATATTCTGTGCATCCATCTATTCATTCAAGCATCTGTCCATCCATTTTTCTTTCCACATAACCACCCATGCATTTATCATCCATTTATAAATCCATCCTTCCACACATCAATCAGCCTATCCACCTAAACAGCCATCCCATATTTGTGATATGATTTTATCTGGAGAAAGCAGTTTTTTTCTATCCATCCATTTGTTCATCTATTCATCTGCCAATCCATCAATTGACCATCCATCCATCCAGCCATCCATCTGTCCATCCATCTGTCTGTCCATCCAAATAACCACCCATCTATTCAACTATCATCCATCCATCCACGTATCAATTAATCTATGCATCTATCTATCCATACATTTATCCATCTACCTAACCATCCATCCATCCATCCATCCATCCATCTATCTATTTGTCTATCCATCTAACCAGCCATCTCATATTTGTGATATGATTTTATCTGGAGAATGCAGTGATTTTTTTCTATCTGTCCATTTGTTCATCTATTCATCTGCCAATTCATCAATTGACCATCCATCCATTCATCTGTCCATCCATCTATCTGTCTATCCAAATAAACACCCATCTATTTATCTATCATCCATCCATCCACCTGTCAATTAATCCATCCATCCATTCATCCATCCATCGATCTATTCATCCATTGATCTATCTAACTATCCATCAATTCAAGGTCACTTGTTCGAGTCCCAGCTGGGTCAATTGGCATTTTCTGTGTGGAGTTGCATGTTCTCCTCATGTTCATGTGGGTTTCCTCTGGGTGCTCTGGTTTTCCCCACAAATCCAAAAAACATGCGGTATAGGTGAATTGGGTAAGCTAAAATTGCCAGTGGTCTATGTGTGTGAATGACTGTGTATGGATGTTTCCCAGGGATGGGTTGCAGCTGGAAGGGCATCCGCTGCGTTTGTATCAAGTTGACGGTTCATTCCGCTGTGGTGACCCCAGATTAATAAAGGGACTAAGCCAAAAAGAAAATGAATGAATGATTTTATCTGGAAAATGCAGTGATTTTTTCTATCTGTCCAATTGTTCATCTATTCATCTGCCAATTCATCAATTGACCATATATCCATACATACATCCATACATCTGTCCATGCACACAACCACCCATCCATTTATCTATCATCCATCCATCTATCCATCTATCTATCCACCTAACCACCCATCCCATTTTTGTCATTTGATTTTATCTGGATTTTATCTCCATTCAAACATAATCGATTTATCAGTCTATGTCATTGCTATTACAATACTGTGACATATTTTTAACATTTGAACATGCATTAAATGTTTAACAAACCGGCCTAGGTAGAGAAACATCATCAACCTCTGCTAATCCTTGGCATAAAAACCTCATGAACTTTCATGAGGTCATGAAAAGATATAACTTAAAAAGGTTTTGAGGCTTAAAAGACATTTACATTTAGTCATTTAGCAGACGCTTTTATCCAAAGCGACTTACAAATGAGGACAAGGAAGCAATTTACACAACTATAAGAGCAGCAGTGAACAAGCGCTATAGACAAGTTTCAGGTGTGTAGAGTGAAAATGATCATGACAAAAAGTATTAAAGCAGCTATTTATATCTGAAAGTGCACTAGATAAATCACTGCAGTGCAGGACTGTTTGTTGCTGTAGGTCTGTATGTTTCTCACCCAGCAGCGTTTGTCCCGAGGGTGATGACAGGTGCGTGCACCGGGGTGAAGGTCAACTCCTGCATCTCATCCTCTTCCTCACTTCTGTCTCCCACTCTCTCCTGCACGCTCAGCTCCAGATGAGCAATACTGCCAACAACTGGACGCTCCTGATTCAATTTAAATCAACACAGAGAAAGAGAGAAAAACAGACAAATTCACAAGTTAGTCTGAAGTTCAGAATCCTGCAGAACAAAAACCCAGAGGCTTTGATGAAGTTTTAGCTCATAAATCTTCAGTGTACGATTGTCACTCTCTGTGAGGATTATGAAACATCCTAAAAATATTTCGTCAGCAGATCTAAAAGAACATTCTCAAATGTGCAAAAAAAAATCCAATTATGTGAGAATATTGGCAGCAGTTTAGGGAACAGGTTACAATGTTGAAATAACAAAAAGGTCAGAGGTTCAAAAACTCAAAGACTCTCATGAAAATTCAGCATGAAAAAAGTTCACAAAAAAAACACACCAGTGTATAAAAAAACTAGCAAAGCTCGACAAGAACTTCAAGTTCTTTATGAAACGCCTGGAGTCACAACTCTTCCACAAGGACTTGATCAAAACTCATTTTTTATACTTCTTACCTATCATCAGACAGAACACCCACAAGCTACCGACAGTTTTCTCATTGACCATCTGATTTATATTGCTGAAAAAGTGGCAAAGTCTTTTCTCAATCAGGCTAGCTTTAATCTGATAAGCTGGCTTCCTCAATTTCTGGGAATCAAGGTGTACTGTTTTATCCGCTTGGCTTCTTTTCACTTCTGAAAAAGCCTACATATTCCAAAGATTTTAGAGTTATTGATATAAAAATATAGCGTTGTTTTGTATGGATACAATTTTTTCACACTGGGTTCATGTTACAAAATATTCATGTCTAATACAAACGACTGTGCCAGATTGTGTACATTTAACCCTTGTTTATGTAGTAATACAAGTAAATTGCAAGTTTATTGCTAAATACAAAAACGCGTTGTTCATACAGCTAACGATGTTCCATCTTTTACAGGTAAAGCACTATTAACACAATGGTTTCAAAATACAAGTAAATTTTTAATAAGTTAATGATGTCTAACTAAATACTGAAACTAAGTTTTTAAATGCATGAAGCAGCTACAGTACTTTTGAACCAGACACATAAATTATACTTAACTAATAGGAGAAAACACCAGTGGTATATACTATACTATTAAACTATTGGAGAAAATGTTGTCTTTAGTATCCGAAGGCAGAGGCACTAAACAGTGATGTTCATACGATTATACAGAAATCTGTGCAACGGACATGATCAAATCAAACAGTGCAGAGTAAATCTCCATTTGGGTTTTATAATTAGCCCAGACTTCTCACCCCAACGCATTCAGATCTTGATAATGTCTAATAAAGTGTTTTGTACTGTCTGAAAAAATATCACTGTCGTGGATTACACTTATTAGAAGCAACAACATTAACATTTGTCATTCAGTTATGTTTGAAGCATGTGTACATTAGAGCTTCGGGCCTCCTGTTGGTCAGTGTCACTGATGTGACAATCTATTCTGGACAAATTAAATAAAATGAAAAATGTTACTTTTTTATCATATTGATCTGAAGTGTTGAATATTTTCCTACATCCCAACATCATTTTCTTTTATGAATCAACAGTCTAAATCAATCTAATCATGAAACAATTAGGCTGACCCTGACACAGTTTGTTCTGCCACTTACAGTATCTGTTGGGATCACACAAAATATGGAGCACTGCGTCACTTGCTCTAGTTTACTCACAGGATGTTTTTAACCTCAAGCTATTTTTTTTTACCATGAATTGAATTATTTGAATGTGCATGGAAGATGCGAATGAGGTTAATTGTGCAAGTTCATAGCAAAAGTGTTGCACGTTCCACCTCATTAGCGCAGCTTGGAGGAAATTCTCTGGTATTTGCACATTAACATTAACTTTGTATGTACGTAATTTACTCACGCGAATACTTAATTTTACTTTTGGTGTGAATTAATGCATTATGCAATTTTTTTTATTATTATTACTTCCATTTGACTATTTTACTTTCAAGTCAAAGGTCTATTAATGTGGTAACTATCACATCAGACAAAGTTTTATTTAATATGAATGCAATTTTTGGGTCAAAATTGAAAATATATACTAGAATAGTAAAGACTTTTTGAAGAATCACATAACACTGAAGATTAAAAATTCAGCTTCGCTTTCAGAAATAAATCACACTTTTAAATCACATCAAAAACTTGCAATTGTTAAAATATCTCAATATTTCTATTCTATTCTTGATTAAATAAATGCAGACTTGGTCAACACAATAAACTTGAGTAGCATAGTGCATGTTATTTTTCTGTACTCGTGCTCTTTTCTTTCTAGCGAACTTCAGCTCTCTGCATTGCACTTCTAATGTTCTGCCTACTTTTGATGAATTGCTTGTGTGGCTGCAATCCTCATTTGCATTTGTGTCTGCAAAATGAATAAATGTAGGCCTAGTTCTAGAAGCGGCATGCTGGTATATGCATCCAAAATCACATCCAAACATGCATTCTGTATACACACACGCATATATACCTTACACAGTCTAATTTAAAAGCACAATCTCAGCACTCCGACTAAATTGCAAGTGAATTCAAACAATCTGCATTTGATTTCTGAAAGCTGAACAGCTCAGGGTGCCCATGATGCTTTCACACCGATATTTATAAATCAAGCAGGAACAGGACTTGAAACAGGACATTCATAGACAACAAAAAGACAATGCTCAATGAATAAATTAACATAATCAAAAATAAAAAACACCCACAATTATTTACCCAGAAATCACATGGCTTCCAGGAAGTTGAGCACAGCACAAATGTCCTACACGATCTGTTGCAGAATAGCTTGTGTGCACAAATAGCCTTAAACAACTGTGAAGGCGGTAACAAAGCACTTTGTATGTTTATTTACCAACTATCATCATACTGTATAGTCAAATGCACTGACTGCAGGCAACAGCATAAACATACATGCTCCCACACACGATTAACATAATATCTGCAGATATTCTTGTGAAAACGTGTGATATTTTCCCACTCTGCACAGGCTGTTTCTAACCAGCTGTATTTCCATTAAAATAGCACAAACATATTACCATTACAAATGTTCCCGGATTTCTCAGCATGGTAACCTAATGCTGCTGTAAAACACCTGTAATAGGTGCTGATGGCTTTCTGCTTTAATACAGCTGAATTTTAAACAACAAGGCACACAATTCTAGTCCACTCATTAGAAATCCCATTATGTTTTAGGAAAAAACGTTCATTGTAGCAAGTCTTAGACCATTTAGCTGACTATATTTTGTAATACTCCACCATTATGCTCGCTACATGGTTTACCAACACACATACAGTGTAATGCAACTTTAAAAACACCACAGGTACAGTTATACAACAAAAGTTGTTGATTGCATACAGGGGCGCCGCAGGCCGCCACGGGCCCTCTGACCCGGGAGTAGGGGGTGGGGTTTTATCGCGGATGAAAATGAAGGTGGGTGGGTTTTGAGATGTATCGCGGTTGGAAGTGAAAAGCGCGAGGTGGGGGGAGGGGGGAGATGCTGGTGGCTATCGCGGTAGAAAGTGAAGAGCGGGGAGGGGGGTGTTATCGCGGATGAAAGTGAAGAGCGGGGGGGCATGAAGGGGTATCGCGGATGAAAGTGAAGAGCGGGGGGGTGGGTGTATATCGCAGATGAAAGTGAAGCGCAGGGGCTGGAGGGGTATCGCGGATGAAAGTGCAGATCGGTGGTGGTGGGGGGGGGGGGTTTATGTCTCTGGGGGCCCCTAAATGTATGGGTCCTTAGAATCGTCCTAACTTTACCCCCCCTAGCGGCGCCACTGATTGCATATGAATGCATTTTATAGCTCAAATGAATCTTCTGAATAACCCATGGATATATTATAAAATAAAATATATATATTTCATATTATGACATAGCTTATTTTTATAACACTCATATTTATAAGTCGGATGTAGAGGCTTATCTGTTCAGATTGTACGGTTTTTGTGGTGGAAAAAAGGGTATCTTGGCAATGGAGCAGCTAATTTTGTCAAACTGACAGGACAGTTGATGGTGCTCTTAGGTGGGAAAGTTTGACTCAGCAAGTTATTGCTATTGTTGTTGCAAACATAATTAATGAAAAATTGAAAATTGAAAAATAATTAATGAAGGTTTCTTTTAATTATACAAAAGTTACAAAATATGGGTTCAAAATGTATTCAGTATGAGTGCATTATTTATTCACCCTCATGTCGTTCCAAACTTCAGAGACTTGGTTCATCCTTGGAAGACAAATTAAGATATTTTAGATTAAATATGAGAGCTCCATAAGAAAAATCTTCAAAGCAGACCATATGCCTTCAATTGTAATATTATAAACCTATGAGAATACTTTAGTGTACACATAATACCAAAATAATGACTTAATTCAACAGTGTCTTCTCCTCAGTGTCAGTATATTGTGCACTGATATTTACCCCAGATGCCCACTTACTGTATTGACTTCCTCAATTTAAAACAAAGCACAGGCACATCCAAGTTACTTATATCCAAACTTACATCCTAATTGGTGTTCTGAAGATGAATGTCTCAAGGCTTTGGAACAACACAAGAGTGAGTAAACTGTAAAAAATGCTGAGTTTCACACAACTCCTTCTTGTTGTCCCAACAGAACTTAAAAGTTAACTTAATTGTTTTTACAAATTTAAGTCATTAAACAATTAAGTTGTCCCCAAAACAAACTCACGAATTATGTTGATTTAACTTACTTTAAATAAGTAGTTAGAACAAGCAGCAAAAATCCTTTTGAGTGTAATTAATGCCAGAATTTTTATTTTTGAATTAAATAACTCTTCATTTTAATTGTCCTCTGATTGTGGATGTTGTCTTGTTTAATTGTCCATCTGGAAACAACGATATCATGACAGCAAACCCTCTAATATGCGAGAAGAAAACCTTCATAAAAAAAAATTGCTGCTTGTTCAGATTACTTATGTAAAATTAGCTTAAACAACACAATTCTTCACATTTTTTTGATGGGACAACTTAATTGTTTTACATCCAGTCCACTTTATTGGAAATGTTAACAGATTTGTGTGTCGACCATCAGTTAAGACAATGTTAACACCTGTCAGCTTTAATTGTGGGGAAAACTGGTTAATTTTTAGCTTTTGTCAGCTAATTTAATCTCCCAGGTATAAAACAATTTTTGGGTCGTGATCAAAATCAGTGACGTATAGCGCTCATCTGCTAGTGGAGTGATGACATGTTGGTTTCTCATTATTATTCAAAGCCCTGACAGGAGTTTTCTATCCTATGAGAAGACCCTGCTTCTTAATAATTCATGAGAGCACGTGCTTTCCGAAAGCAGGGCAGACCTGCCAAGCTATGAGCTTCGCACGGCACGCAGTATTTAGCCGTTCATGAAGGGTCGTATGTGTTTGTTTCCATGATCCACGTGGTATGTTGCATGTTTTTCCTCACGATGCTGTCAGGGCCGATACAGCAAAGCTGTTCGTTTGCAGAAAGCATTTTTGTCGGAAGAGCTGTATGAAAATTGGAGAATGGCGAACTTTGTCTTTTATCAGTTGAGTTTGTTACCATTCAGACACATCAGCTATCCATGCTGCTGTGTTTAAAATCCTCCAGATTACAGACAAGGCTAAGGGCTGAAATAGATAGAACAAGAGACCTGCTGCTATCCACTGTGTCTGCATTCAGACTCAGGGATTGAGGAGAAGAGAAATCCTCCTCATCTAGAGTGTTTATATAAACATTATTAACTTTATAATGATATAACAAACAGTGGTTATGTGTATATGAAAATTACGAATAACATATGTAGCAGGGCACTAAATTAATTACTGTTTATTTTTTGGCATTTTAACTTTGTAAACTATGAAATCATGGCTCTCCTCATGGTTTGTGTCTCATTTTGTGAGCCAACTGACAACAGTTGTTCACTTCCCTCATTTTCCCCTGCTCTGCTGGCTACGCCCACTCCTCATTCTACTCGCAGCGCTCTACGCCCAAAAATTCTGAGGTAGACTTGAACCAAAAGAGGGGGTTTCATGGCCCTTTAATTTGTAGTTAACTTTTTTTGCGTTGGGACAACCTGAATGAATTGTGTGGAACCTTGCATTTTTCAGTGTACAACCATGACAATTACCAACTATCATGATCAACAAATTTGTTTTTAAAAACTCTACAGATAATTTGTAGTATATATAATACATCCAAGAGTGTAACATGTCGATCTGTAACTGTAGGGACATTGACAAGGTATTTTCACGACCAAAGAAATGCTGAGACAAAAGTTAGCTTGTTTGTAACCTGCAAAAATAGTTGAGGAAAAACTGCAATTTTAACATGAACTCCTGCTGCATGCGACAGGTTTGGCTGGTTTTAATGATGCACTGCTGTCTGTTCACTGATGTGAGGCATGTGTGTTTTCCTTTACAGCATCTCTGTCATATTAAGTTTTGAGTGTAGGAGTTTTATTCGATTGGATGAATGTATCACTGATCTTTGTTATAAAAGAGTACATATATGTTTAAGTGTTCATATGTGTGTGTGTGTGTGTGTGTGTGTGTGTGTGTGCGCGTAGTGTACAATTGCAGCTCAAATATGTAAAAAAAATATTTAAATAAAAAAATGTAAAGCACTCTTCCTGCCCTTGACATGTTTGGCTGTTTTTGTAGTGTATAGATGTCTGTTTACTGATGTGAGGCATGTGTGTTTTTCTTTACAGCATCTCCACCACAGTATGTTTAGAGTGTGGGAGTTTTATTCCTTTGCATGAATGTATCTCTGAGCTTTGTTATATACGTGTGTGTGTGTGGGTGGGTGGAAAACTTACGACATGTGACAGCTGGTGGGCCGATGCCATCGGGGAGGGAGAGAGCAGAGAGGGGAGCTGCTGTTGCCATGGAGACCCCGTCGTGTGGCTCATGGTCGGGTAGCGTGAAGTCGCAACCAGCTGAGAGAGAGACAGCTGAACAACACAACCAGAGAAAAAAATTAATACATATTTATCGCACAAAACAACGGGCACAAGCATCTGATGGTGTGGCAGTCCCCCGCAGCTGGCATCTACATAATGCCAACATCCAGACGACACAAAAGCAGGATGAAATTAGGTATAAACGTGACAGATCCGGCTTAAGGTCTTGCTATGCACATTTTTATACAAGCCCTAATTTCTCTTAGGGTTTGTGTGAAAAAGAGGACTGGTTTTCACTGCTTCTATTAGACTCGTGATCTGAATTTGAGTCTCTGCTGAAGATATAATGATAGAAATAACATTATACACGCACATACATACATATATACTATTTCTTATACAGTTATTAATTTATGCCTCTTTCTGATTATTTCAGATGCAGAGTTGCATATACAGTTGAAGGCAGAATTATTAGCCCTCCTGTTAAATTTGAATTATTTTATATGTATTTGTCCCAAATTTCTGTTTAATGGAGAGAAGATTTTCAACACATTTCTAAACATAATAATTTTAATAATTAATTTCTAATAACTGATTTCTTTTATCTTTGCCATGATGACAGTACATTATATTTGACTCAATATTTTTCAAGATACTAGTATTCAGCTTAAAGTGACATTTAAAGCTTTACTAAGATGTTTAGGTTAGCAAGTTAGGGTATTAGGCAGTGGTGGAAGAGTGCTGAAAAATCATACTCAAGTAATAGTATCATTACTTGCCCAAAAATGTAGTCCAAATACAGTTAAAGTATCTCTAGTAAATTAAACCAAAGTCTGTTTAAGGCAAGTCATTTCACTCGCCGGCCAACTTTGAAATGCCTCTCAAGCAGTATGCGAGATCACGACACCAACCTCATTTATGACCGTTTTACTTATTATTATTATCTTCTGAATAATGCTTGTCTGATCACGCTGCTCTTCTGAAGTAATCCACAACTTGGTCCTGATAGCGAATTCGTTCACTTACTCATTCGTTCCTTCAACTGGTTCTTTGTTCATTTATTCATTCGTTCATTCCTTCCTTTGTTACTTAGTTTGTTCAATCCTTCCTTCAATCTTTCCTTTATTCATTTGGTCCTTCCTTTCTTCATTAGTTCAGTCCTTCCTTCATTTGGTCTTTCCTTTCATTCCTTGTTCAGTCCTTCCTTCCATTCTTCATTCGTTCCATTTAGTGATTGTTTAAGGCTGTTTGGCAGTTTCAGTCATCATACATACATCTCTGGGTAATTGCGAGTAAAGATTTTGGACATCTTCTTGGACATTTTAATGCTTCCAAAAAGTTTGCTGCTTTTATAAAGCGCCCATGTCTTGAGGTTGTTCAGTTTGATGTGAGTTACTTTTGATTGGACAGAAATCGCAGGACTGATTTTTCTTCTTTAGCCAATCAGCATAGACAAGAAAAAAATTGTGACTGCAGGTTTAAGGAAAATAGTGAAGTAAAAGTACCGATACAGCAGTAAAAATGTACTCAAGCGAAAGTAAAATTACTACTTAGCTACTTGAAAAACTATTATTAATTACAGTAACCTGAGTATTTGTAATTTGTTACTTTACACCACTGGTATTAGGCAAGTCATTGTATAACAGCAGCGGTTACAGCAATCGTAAAAAAATATTTTAAAAAAAGGTTAAGGGGGCTAATAACATTGACCATAAAATGTTTTTTTTTTTTTATTATTTAACTGTTTTTATATTAAAACAATTAAGACTGTCTATAATTCTAGGAAATACTGTGAAAAATGTCTTGCTCTGTTAAACATAATTTGGGAAATATTTGAAAAAGAAACAAAAAAAGGAGGAATAATAATTTAGACTTCAACTGTACATACACAGTTTTTAATTTTTGTAATCTGTTACATATCTTCTTTTCATTTTGAGCATACTTTAGATCTCCTCGGTATTTCTTCATAATAACTAATCACTCTTGTTATTAATTTTTATATTAGTAAAGGAAAAAAAATGTATTTCATAAAAAAAATGTATTACTAAAATGATACTATCTCACATGTGATATTTATTAACAAAACATTTTCTTCAACATTTTTTAATACGACTTTAATAAAATATGATTTACCAAGATTGCAAACAAATTGCAGAAAAAATGTAATCGCTTTGTTTTCATGATGCTTCAATATTCCTCTCTGTACACCTGACAAAAGACTTGTCATCTATCCAGGTTTTAGGAACAACAAATATTTACTTCTAGTTGATTATTTGGTATCAGAAGGGGCTTATATGAAAGGCAAAGGCCTCTACGCTTATTTTACCAAAATAGAATATTATCATGCCTTGATTAATTAGACAAAAGTCTTGTCACTCAACAGAAATAATGTACAGTATAGTATATAAAGTCATGGTGCAGTAGAAAAAGACTTAATATTGTGTATGACTCCTATGAGCTTGGATGACTGCATCTGTACATCTCTGCAATGACAAATAACTTATTAATAAAGTCATCTGCAATGGCAAAGAAAGCCTTCTTGCAGGACTCCCAGTTTATCAAAATTCTTTGGATTCATCTTCAATGCCTCCTCCTTCATCTCAGACATGCTCAACAATATTCATGTCTGGTGACTAGGCTGGCCAATCCTGGAGCACCTTCACCTTCTTTGCTTTCGGGAACTTTGATGTGGAGGAAGAATTTGCCCTCTCCTGTGGTTTGTAATGTAATTGGCAGCACAAATATCTTGATTCTTTAGGCTGTTGATGTTGCCATTCACTTGCACGCCACCATACTGAATGTAACCCCAAACCATGATTTTTCCTATAACAAATTTGCCTTATTTCTGTCAGAAACTTGGGTTCATGCGGGTTCCAATAGATTTTCTGCAGTATTTGTGATGATTGGGAATCTACCTTCTGCCACTTTTCCAAATAACTAGAAGTCAAGTTAGTCAAGTTGTTATTTGTTGCTCTTACGACTGGTATCTATGACCGTTGACTTTAAAAAGACTTTTGTCAGGTAGTGTGAAGATCATAGAACTGATTGATTTTATAACAATTTTTAAAAATACTAGCTTAACAAAACCACCATAAATTGCTGTCTTCATTTTGTTGTTTTCAGAGATGGAGCTTTTACTTTAGAGGAAAACCATAAGTGCATAAACCTTGCACTGATTACTCATTACAAATTTAGTGAAAGGTCAGCATCTTTAAAAGCATCCTTCTATTACAGTGAGCAATACGTTATGAGATCATGTTGGAGTCACAACCTCTTTGATACTTAGATGAAGACATTAGGGCTGTGAGGAACTTTTAGTCAGATTTAACGCCTTCATTGCTCTGTACAGATGGACATCCAGCAGCTCTCTGGCCTTCAGAAAGGCTGTGTGATGTGATATGATCTGTTCAGCACAGAACTGGAGGACTGTGATGGGGTCAGTGGTGTTAAATTCACGCCTGATCTGCCTCCAGAACAGCCAGACCACTGACAGCCAGGAGAGCCTAAAAGCATTTCTCCACTGACCCCAATACAGCATCAATTCATGACTCACTGACCCCAATAATGCAGAAACGCATGACTACAGTGAGCCCTGATCAGCCCAGACTCACTGTACGCTGTACTGACTCATTAAATGACTACAGAACATGAATTTTACACCACGGCTGTATAATTGGGGGTCTGTGAACCCATTGAAATTTTGAAATGCAGTTCTTCGCATGGTCGATATGCATTTCACAGGCATTTGTGACGAAAAACACAATGAGTGAGAAGAGTGAAATATGTTTAGGGACAGTGTGAATAATAAATATAGTTGCTCAATTTTATAAAATGTATAAAAATAGTAACAAAATGTAACGTTGAAAATAAATGAAACTAAAATTATGGAACACATTTAATATTACTGTACAATATAATAATATTAAAAAATAATTATTATTATAATTTCAAATTTTTACATTAAAAAATAACTAAAATGTTGCTCCGCATTTTATTTTTTTATTTATTAAATAAATATTTATATTTATACAAGAGTTCTGTCTGGTTCTTGAATCTGATTGGCTGATAGCCGTGCGATAACTGCACTAGTACAGTACAGTACTCTGCCCACATACAAGCAGAGGACACTCTACAGTTTGACAAACATTGCTGCTGTTGGACAACATAATGTACTTTTGAGGATTTTTTAATAAAGAATGAAGTTGTTTAAAATGCAACTATGTAGTTTATTTATAAGTATGGTGCCTATTTTAAAATATTCATAATTTCGGAGCATTGGATTCAGTGCATCGACCGCCATAAGCCTGTCTGAGCAAACCAATGAGAGTGACAAGATGGCAAAAGAGACATCATAGTAAGTCCTTACGGGAGAAAAACAGCATTTTCTCAGTGTAAATTTCAAACTACAGCTGAACAAATCATTATAAATCAGGTAAGTGACATTCAATCTCTCTCTTTTGTGTTTTGTAGTGCTGTATTTATGCCACAGAAACTGGTCCATGCGGTTTGCGCTGTGCACTGGTCACTACTAACTGAATGGAGTAGAAGCGCACAGTTATATTTTGTTAAATACGTTGCATATAAAATTTACTTTTCAAGACCGCCCAAATTTTGTCAACCCGCCAAAGCCATTTTTTTACCCACACAATCAAACTCAAAACAGCTCAATCTGGCAACACTGTTCAAATAGCTCAAAAGTGACGTTTGTGAACTGGCAACGGTTTCTGCTGTTCTGACGTCAACTGCAGACGTAAATGAGTGTCGGAAGAAAGTAGTTCCTCGTACAAAAGTGTTTTTGAAAGTCTCTGTATTTGACTCTTTTTTTTATACACACGATTTTGCCATCAAACTGTTGTATAAACACAATATCACCTAAAATGTAAGTAAAGTAAGTTAAAGTAAAGTGTTCATCTCAAACAGTGCTGAGTATTATAAATTTGTTTATAATTAAATTAATTGGTGGTAATCTGACATATTACAGATTAAAACAGGCCTATAAAACATAGTTCATGTTTAAAAAAAATACTATACATTCAAGTAAATTACATAACAAAAAGGTTCTTGTTGTACCATTCCTTACTGTAAAATATACTGTAGACATTTTTATTATGCCTCCATTTTTTTATTTAATACATACATTTCCCATATGACATTTGTTCAATTCTTGTTCTAAAAAACTATATTTTATTGCATTGCATTGCATTGTATTGTATTGTATTGTATTGTATTGTGTTGTGTTGCGTTGCGTTGCATTGCATTGCATTGTATTGTATTGTATTGTATTGCATTGCATTGCATTGCATTGCATTGCATTGTATTGTATTGTATTGTATTGTGTTGCGTTGCGTTGCATTGCGTTGCATTGTATTGTATTGTATTGTATTGTATTGCATTGTATTGCATTGTATTGTATTTCACAGGAGTTCAGTGCAAAAAAAGTTTTAAAAAGTTGTTACTGCCCTGATAAACTGCAACGATATTTCTGATTCACACCTGATAGGACACATAGCCAAATGACACTCACTTCAACGTCCAAATGAGTTTATTACGCCCATCACAAAGTAAGACAAGTAAGAAAGCAGATGGTGAGAAAGTCATGGATATCCAGATCCAGATGACAGCAGAACCACCGACAGACACAACGCCAAACAGAAAAGGTGCAAGATCAGAATAAAAAATCCCACACGTCGATATTCACAAAGCCAGCTCTTGTTTGACATACACTCACTTTCATGCATACTAAAAAACGTACAATCAATAACTGAGGCATAGCGGTGTCTGAAAGAGAGAGAAGGAGATATATAGAGAGAGAGGCTCTTTTTAAAAAGCATTAACTATAAATAGAGGGTGAGTGCATGCATCTAAAGCCAACAATTTTACTCACTATCTCAGAAATCAAGTGTATGGGATGTGCAGTGGATCACATGGTGTCATTATTCAAGGTTCTAAACACCAGAACATCATGTCTAAATGTGCTAATTACATTTTTCATTTTAATTTTGTGCTTTGATAGAGCTGAACATGCAACCGCCCACTTCGCAGTGGTTGTTCCAGTATTTTCTCATTAATTTAATCTGTGATGATTCAAAAACAGCTAAAATATATTAAAGCCATCAGTTTATATTATAATTGTATAATAATGTGCTTATTATTTATATTTATTTATTACATGTATGTATAGTCATAAACTAAACTACTTGAAATAAAATAACCAAACAACGAATATAATATTAAAGTAGATTTTACTTCAGCTACTTTACAAGGAAATAATTCATTCATAAGCAATTGACATATATAATGAATTATTAATTAATTAATATACTTATATACACTACCTGACAAAAGTCTTGTCGTCAATCCCAGTAGTAAGAGCAACATATTATAAGTTCTAGTTGATCATTTGGAAAAGTGGCAGAAGGTAGATTTTTCAGATGAATCATCTGTTGAACTGCATCCCAATCATCACAAATACTGCAGAAGACCTATTGGAACCCGCTTGGACCCAAGATTCACACAGATATCAGTCAAGCTTGGTGAAGGAAAAATCATGGTTTGGGGTTACATTCAGTATGGGGGCGTGCAGAGATCAGCAGAGTGGATGGCAAAATCAACATCATGAGGTATCAAGACATTTGTGCTGCCTATTACATTACAAACCACAGGAGAGGGAAACTTCAGGAGGAAAGCGCTGTTTCTCATCCTTCAGTTCCTGAAAGCAAAGAAGGTCAAGGTGCTCCTGGATTGGCCAGCCCAGTCACTAGACTAGTCATTAATGAGCATGTCTGAGGTAAAATGAAGTAGGAGGCATTGAAGATTAATCCAAAGAATCTTGATGAACTCTGAGAGTCCTGCAAGAACGCTATCTTTGCCATTCCAGATGACTTTATTAATAAGTTATTTGAGTCATTGCAGAGATGTATGGATGCAGTCGTCCAAGCTCATTTTTTTTTTCCACTGCACCATGACTTTATATTCTATACTGTACATTATTTCTGTTAAGTGACAAGAGTTTTGTCTAAGTCAGACCTTACTGTACAAATTAAATAATTAAAACTCAAGGCATGATCATATTATATTTTGGCAAATAATTATAATCTAGAGGCCTTTGTCTTTCATATAAGCCACTTCTGATACTAAATGATCAACTACAAGTCAAGTTATTTGTTGTTCCTAAAACTTGGATAGGCGACAAGACTTTTGTCAGGTAGTGTATGTGTACTACTTGAAAAGGAAGAATTAAAATAAAAAAGAAACACTGCATTGATTCTAAACAAAAACTTTTATTTACTTTACTTCAGCTACTTGCCAAGAAATACTAAACTATACTATACTAAATATATTTTATTAAAAACAAAATGGATGTATATGAAGAAATATGGAAGCCGTTTAATTACAACATTGACAACAATAATATTGGTCATTTATTACAAGAGGTCTAACTAAGTATAGGTTTTTTATTTTATTTTTTATGTGTGTTTTGTTTTGTTGGATTATGTGACTTATGTGTAAAATACAGCAATGTATACATGGTTTTTGGGTAGCTAACAATATTTGTTTTGCAATAACACTGTCTCTTGTAAGAGAATTCTGTGTAATTCTATAGGGGAGAAGACAGTGATGTTCTTTTGTTGGGGTGGGAAATAATCGCGACAAAATGGAATTGTGTTTTTTTTTTTTTGTTACCTGTCTTGCATAATCAAAAACAATAAATACATTGTTCAAAAAAAAAATATATATATATGTAAATATTAATTATATAAGTAAAATTTTTAAATAAAAACACATATTTAAAAACTAATATACTAAGAAAAAACTATTAAAAATGTAAAAAAAATGTATTATAAAATGACAAACTAAAATATAAGAAGACAATGTATAAATACAATTAATTCAAAGCATATGTGTATATGTGAATCTACTGATTTAATAAATGAATACACTTCTTAGTATTGATTGAATTATAACTATACGTTTATTCAAAACAGCAATTTTTCCAACACATTTACTATGTAAAAAAGTATCATCACTTAAGCAATTTAAACTCAAACACATCACATTAAACATGCACAAAAGCTATGAAAGCCAATTTGTCTGCCAACAATGCTTGCTACTACATCTTATTCATTATCTTTCTTTTTTTTCAGCTGCTGAATGACTAAAGCAGTCTGTGCTTGCCACTCCAAATCCACATGTGAGAGAGACAATTTGAGAAGGAGACTCAGCAGCTCATCAATCAGAGAAATGTGCCACAGCCCTGACAACCACGAGAGACACTCAGGCTTTATAGAACAAACACAGGCAGCGGGGTCGCTCAGAAAAAGCACTTGAATCAACCTTTCCAAATTGGTGTCCCTCTAAATTAGTGCTGTACCAAAATCGATGTTGACCAGATCCATCCTTCCATGCTGTGGAGCCTAGGAAGTGTCACTGGATATTTTAAAGGGTCTTTAAGGTCTGACAGCATCTGCTTTGTTTGCTTTTGGCTTCCTGAAGTGTTAAATCAGGCTTTACTAAAGGGACTAAAGTCAGAGCAATTTGAATCTAACACATTTATGTTTGCGAGCTGACAAAATTGTTGGTTACAGAGAGAAAATAGATGGAGTTAAATAAAGTGAAGACAAAACTGCATGGAAATTATATTGCATCAATAACTGAAGTCATCTCAATTTTAATGGGAGCCTATTAAGCAAAATTCACTTTTACATGATGCTTAAGCACTGAGGTGTGTCCGGTGTGTGTGTAAACAACCAGTCTATAATGTTTAACATCAGCACACTCCTTTTATAATTCCCATTCATCAAAATTTGTGTATGAAAATATGTCGTTGTTCATCATTATAACGAATGTTTATTAACTGCATGAGCTCTAAACCTTTGTCCATTTAATTCAGTGTAGGATTCTGCACACACAGAACACCAGCTGACAGATGTCTGTTGCATCTTATTGCATGTAAACTGTCAATTACTAGGGTGTTATACATTTATAAACACAAAGTTCACATAAACACAGTCAGTTATGTACAATATGTGAACAAACGGTTGGGAAAAAAATGTTTATTTTTTCATAAAAATGACAGCAATGTAATATAGTACCTACTGCAGTCTCTGCTTTTAAAATAAATCAAACTACTGTACAATAGAAGAAGTGCAATGTCCTGTTAGCATGACAAACATGATAAAACAATGCTTTGTCTTGAAAGTATCAGAGGCACAGACTGTAAATGTCCTGCCATCTTCTGGAAAACTGGCAGAAAATAGCAGCTTGATTTTGATGCAGTTGTGACTATTCTTACAGTTTAAACTATCTGTTAATGATTGCTAGTAGTATATTCAATATCTTTATTTTTTTATACTTTTCTACTTGTGAAAACTTTGGTCAACTGTTACCTTTTTATGTTATAGCTAGTGGCGGACAACGTAAACAAACAGCATTCTGTCTTTTGTACGTTTTTTTTGTTGTTGTTGTTTTCCTGTAATTTTTAGGATATCTTGTTATTATTATCTTATCTTTAGTATGTTTTTATGAGTTTTGCTATGTGGGCAGGATTCACACTTAAACCCTGGTCAGATCACACGATTTTGGGACGATTTCCTTGACGTAGGTTGTTGTGGGGAGTCGTAAACTACAAATGGGCACCGTGACACAATAGTTTCTTCACGTGTAATGTGGCAAAGGTCATGACAACCAATACAATGTCTGTGACGCCTCACAACACCATTGCAGAAAGTCTAGCATATTTAATTTTTTCCCTGATCTTCACGACCAGTTCCAGCACATGGGTGACACTGAGCAATAAAAGCACAACATTTCTCAGTTATATCCGCGGGTGCTGCCTTTAATCTGCAGGTCAGGTAATAAGCTATTTTTGACTGGCACAAATATGCAGACATCTCCATTCTCACAATGAGTTTCTGAGTTCTCTTAGCCTTCCGATAGATTTCTCTAAAACGGAATATTTCACTTTAACTTTATTTAGGCTAGATTTTATTTTATTTACCAAAATCAATGTTGACCAAATCATCCTTTCATGCTGTGGAGTCTAGGAAGTGTCACTGGATATTTTAAAGGGTCTTTAAGGTCTGACAACATCTGCTTTGTTTGCTTTTGGCTTCCTGAAAAATATACAAGAAAAATATTTTTCAAGAAAAATATACAAATCATTTTATTGTTTGTGCCCATCCATTGTGCCCATCCACTACTCCTCTGTGCGATAATTTGTTTCGCTCCATCGAAAATAAGGATTTAATTAATGCTTCGATGTAATTGTTGTATCACAAACCTCTGTCATTTATGTCATTATTTTGTCTCGAGCATGTGATTTTCCTTGGTGCTGATGTGCTTTCATTTTCTCCGTCCCACTCACGACAAGTTCAAGCATGTGTTTAATAAGCAACCCATGGCTGGAAAATATACATTTGGAAAATATCTTAATATTAAAAAGGAAATACACATTTGATTCTATTAATGTTGTAACAAATGCCCTTAAATAATGTAGCCTATAGTTGTTAGCAAGCAACAGTGTTTATTGAGATTAAAATATTGTTATAGCAACACTTGTAACTGCTTTGGGAAATAACGCTTGTTGTAGATGTCACGAGATGTCTGATCTCGAAAGAACGCTGTAAACTTTTCAGAATGCTTTAAGTGCACTGTGCAACATGTGCCAAGAACCAATCAATTAGCTTCACTCTGTGAATGTATTACACACATTTCAGTAATAACAGTTATAGTTCAGTTAGACTGGATTGTCAGTGGTGGTTCCTCGGGAAGAGCAGCCGAGAGTGGGACAGCATTGTGAGTGCATTGAAATTATTAGAGGAAGTGGCTTGGTTTGCATATTCACTCACACAATTACAATAGAAAAAAAAATTGAAATCAGAAACAGAGATCAGAAAACCATTATTAATCACTGGAAAGAAGTTCAGTTTGTTATTGCATTTTCAAAATAAATCCAAGAAAAATCTGTATGCAAAAAATAAAACAAAATCTTGTTATAATATATAATAATACACCATAAGAATATAATCTTACACCATTAACACATTATTTTTACTGAGGAATTATAAAGTTTAATACACAAAGGATTGATACACACAAAAAAAAAGTTTTCCTGTGTCGCACTGTGAAACACATAGGTAAAAAACCAAGGTAAACCTAGGTAAACCAAGCCTTCCAAATGTGAACACACACTAAAATGGACAGAACAGCTCTTGTAGTTTGCTTGGTATATTTGTACGGCTAATAGATCAGCTGTTAAACAGAGGTCATGAACCTCCTGAGTCTCTGCGGGATGTGAAACTGAACACAGTGTGCTTTCTGAAGCATCGCGGCACACACTCCATCCAGGCCTTCAATAGCTCTGTCTTCAAGTTTGCAAACCCTCCCTATGATTTCTAAAGCTTTATGCTGCAATGCTGCCGTAACTCACAGAAACTAGGCCGATGTGCTCGGGTCAGCAGAACATGCCAATCCAGCCGCTCTGATTCTGTCCAGCACAGTTTCTCAGAGACGTTACAACATCACATTCGGGTACAGCGGAGTTTGTTTGAAACTGCTGCCATTCTTGTGACACAGAGACAAGAGAGCGAGAGAGAGAGAGAGAGAGAGAGAGAGAGAGAGAGAGAGAGAGAGAGAGAGAGAGAGAGAGAGAGAAAAGCAGGAGAATCGCAGTGTGTGATAATTTCGAATGACTTACCGCTGGGCCACGTGAAGACTGCAACACTGAAGCTGTTGGCTCTAAGATCCTTTCATCTGAAAGTCAAGTAAATAAGATTACAATTAAAACACTTCAAACGCTCATCTCCTCCTTGGTTGTTTATATTTGCAAAACAACCGAAATATCTCCTTCACAACAGGTGTTAATTGTGTTCAACAATGTCACACCAGGGTTTCAATAGGTTTTTATGGTGGTAAATTAGTATTTAGTATCTGAATAATTGCAACAATTCAAGTTTGAAAGCGCAACTTTGTACTGATCTCCGCCAAAAACAAACACTAAAAGACCTTTCCTGTGCTGTACCTTCTACACAAAATATTCAAATTCCCTTTATTCATATTCATATTGCACTTGTTGCTGGAGATCCCCAGATCCAGGCATCAACAATCGGGTGATCATTCTTTTGCAGTGGCAGGTCCAAAACAGTGGAATACAGAACTTGGAATACAGAATATAGAACTTCGTATCATCAGGAATGTTGCACTGTTTAAAGCAATATTAAAACCTATTATTTAGAATCGAGTCTTCTGGAGTTACATCATGTAATAAAACTGATGGAAAAATGAAAAGTTAATATTTTCTAGCCCAATACTGCTAGAAACTATACTCTCATTCTGGCGTAATAGTCAATAAACTCTGCTTCTGTACCATGCCTGCACCATGTGGAGTGAAATTACGTACTGCACAAAAAAATATAAAATTGCTTTATTTTATTTATATTGCACTTCATATCCCCAGATCCAGCTATAAGTCAAGTCAAGTCAAACTTTTTTTCTAGAGCACTTTACAAACACAGAAGAGAGCCAAAGTGCTTTACAGAAAATACACAGCAAGATAAGCATAAAAGTGTATAAAATACATAAAATACAAGATCATAGATAGTTAAACTACCTAATAAGGCACATAAATTAAAATAACCAGTTATTAAGATAAGGTGTCAACTGCCAATGAAAAAAGGAGTTTTAAAAGCTCATTTAATTGAGAAAATGGAAGATGCCCAATGGGCAGCAGCAAATCATTCCAAAGTTGAGCCCCTCTAAGCTTTCATTTTGTTTTTGGCACCATCAGGAGAAGCTGATCAGCTGAGGGGTGTATAGGGGTGTATCACCGCAGAGATATAAGGGGGGGGGGACCATTTAAAAACAAATAAAAGAATCTTAAACTGTATTCTAAAATGAACTGGCAACCAATGAAGTGTAGCTAACACAAAGGTCATATTTGCAAGTACCAGTTAACAGGCATGCTGCAGCATTTTGAACCATTTGCAAATGGGCAATAGCTGACCTGCTACTTACCACATACAGTGGATTACGGTAATCTAACCAAGTGGTCACAAAAGCATGGAGTACTGTCTCAAACTGTTATTTTGATATTTATTGCTTTATTTTTGCTAGTTGTCTTAATTTTAAAAAAAGCTAGTTTTAACTACCGCTCTAGTATAAACAACGAGGTGATCGTTTTTGTGCAGTGGTCCAAAACTTTGTATCATGAGGATTCAGTAATGCAAAATGCTGTTTTACTGAAATTCTTGTTGTTTAGATTGTGCTATTATTATCTTATGTGTTTGAGTGTGTAATTTAGTTTTATTGCTGTAAAGCACCTTGGACAGCCCCCTGGTTGTAGTAAGGTGCTATATTGTCATGATTACCAGCGACCTCTAACCATCAGAGGTCGCTGGTAAGCACTCACTTTCACATGGACTACATCTTATGAACTACATATTCAGTCATGCTACACACACACACACCTGCTCCAAGTCTCCACTGATTTCCACACTACTTAAGCAGCACACGCAGTCATTCACATTGTCGAGTCTTGTTTACCTGTAAAGTGACAATTCAACGCGTTTTCCTTAGTCTTGTTTCTCCGTGTTTTGACCCTTGCCAAGTTTGTCTGTTTGTCCCTGTTCACTGCCTGCCTTCCGACCTCTCGCCTGTTACAGTGACTACGATTCTGGATTTGCCTTTATTCATCTGTTTGCACCTGTGTTGACCCTTGCTTGCCTGACTACTGAATAAACCTGCACTTGGATCCTAACGTTGTCTCTGTCACTCAACGTGTTACATATATAAATAATGACTGATTGATCACACAAAAGTGTCATTCTTCCTTAATTAAATACTCAAAATTCAAGATAAATTTTTATTGAAGGACATTGAAATATTTGTATTTTAAAACAGAAAAACCAAGAAACTCATTAATGCATGCAGTTTTTATCCCATGACTCTAGGTTTGAGACTTTTTGCTTTGATTTGGTTTTGAGTTCTTAAAGATACTCGCCACCTTTTTTGAAAAAGGCTTGTTTTCTCCTGGAGTTAAACAGTTGACTTGAACCATTTTTTAACCC
The DNA here is from genome assembly GCF_903798145.1 of Danio aesculapii. Classification (NCBI taxonomy): domain Eukaryota; kingdom Metazoa; phylum Chordata; class Actinopteri; order Cypriniformes; family Danionidae; genus Danio; species Danio aesculapii. The sequence goes on along the minus strand of NC_079442.1, from coordinate 31,196,634 downwards.
AATCAGCCAATTTATTTTTTGAGCAGGGTCACTTTTAGCTTAGCTTAGCTAAAAAGAGTTTTGATAATGTTCCTATTTAAAGCTTGAGTCTTCTGTAGTTACGTCATGTAATAAATCTGACGGAACAATGAAAAGTTACTTTTTTCAAGGCCAAAACTGCTAGGAACTACTGTATACTCTCATTCTGGTGTAATAGTCAAGAAACTCTGCTTCTGTACCATGGCTGCACCAGACAGAGTGATATTACTTAATGCATGAGCATGTGCTACTTTCACAAGAAATTGGCTGAAAGAATATAAAAATGGTCAACTGTTTAACTTTAAATGAGCCTTTTTCAAAAAAGGTGGTGTTTAAGTAAAAATATTTCACATTTTCTTTCCTGTCCATCACACCCCATTTATCCAACTTGAGCATGCGTGAACTTGCAAAGGCCCAGCAACACGTCAGTGAAGTCCACAAGTCCATAAGTTGTGCCATTTGTCCACGGCAGATTCGTTCCTGGTCTGCACAGCGTTACGTCAACATAATGTAGGCTCAGAGGGCTGCAAGGTCTCATGGTGGCATTTGTGACAGGGCTTTAGGCTATCTGGCCTATGACTGCTCATTTGCATTCATGGTGTAAAGACAGCCTGAATGACTGAGCGAATGAATCACATTTGTCACGTACGCCTGGCAGCGATAGAAAGGGCTGGACGAGAGATGAGGTCAGAGTCACAGTGAACAGAACATCATTGCCTCGGTCAGATAATGAGGTCAGCTCTATATGTCACAACAAACGACCTCATGCAGAGACCCAGATTATCCCTGGAATTAACACCAGTACCTAAAAGCAATGCAAAGAATTTTTGGATCTGATTACTCAAATGAGATGCAGAATGCATATGAAAACACGCAGGTGTGCTTCACAGACAATTAAAATAAGTTGCCAATTGGGCTATGGATCAAAAAAGCTAAATGAAAGCAAGGGCTTTAATCTGATCACCTTTCCAGTTGCTTAAGTGCAATTAAAATTAAAACTAGATGAGTAGAGTTTGACACCAACTTGAAAAAGAGCCAGGGGTCTCATTTATAAGCGTATGCACAAAACAGAGGTGGAAACGTGTATTCGCAACTTCCTAAGCAAAATTTGTGATCTATTAAAAACAAACTTGACTAGTCATGTGTGCAGCTGTAAGTAAGCGCTAAGTAATCAAATTTAACTTAAATATTGACTTAATTGAACCACTTTAAATCCTTATATGTGCTGAATCTATTCTGCTGTACAATTACTTTTATGAAGGTTTTTGTGCAAAGTCTTATAAATGTATAAATGAGACCCCAGGTCTGGAAGGCCAGGCCTAAAATAACTTTTAAAGTTTGGAGGTCTTACTCAGGCAAGTCAATTAACATGTTTAATGTGGTGCATGGATTACTGTATTAACAAAAATCCCTGGCGCACACATGCTTGAATAAAACTTTCACTTTTTAGTTTCTCCATGCCTTGTTTATTGTTTTAAAGTCAGTTTTTTCATTGTATGGTATAGGTTGTTTTCAATCACGTGGTTCTGGTGACACCCGAAATTCAGATGGAGGGCAGGAAGTAAAAAACTGAATGGGAGACAGAGGAAAGTGTGTATTTTTGTGATTTATACCATATTTCAAAGGACATATAAATAAAAAATAACCGTATATGCTGGGCATGATCCTTATATCATGAAGAAGGCCTAGTTTTCTACTGAATCAAAATATTTTTGCCTGTCATCAAGGCGGTAAATACTGTGTAAGTTATTACATAAAAAAATACTATAGTAAATATTACAGTGTTTGGAAGCATACTATAGATAATTACTTGAAATAAACTGTCATAGTAATTATACTGTTGCTATGGTACGGCAAAACTGTAGTAATAAACAAATTATTCAGTAGGTTTTTGTTCTAGAAAACAATAATACAATAATATCAATACAACAATAATAAATAAATATTAAATAAATTAATACAAAATAATACAACAATAATAAATAATTATAAAAAACAAACGAAAGCATACAAAAGCGTGGACACATAGTCTACATTATTTTTTTTTTATTTTTGTAAGAGGGGAAAAGTGCTCCACAATAATACTGTCTAGTTTTGTCGCAAGGGTTGCATTTCTTTTTTGTTCTGTGGACGAACTTACCATCAACAGACATGCACCGCTGCTGTGCATCTCGATGTTCACGTTACAGTTGTTTATTCTGCCGAAATGCCAGTAAAGACTTGGATTATTGCAAAACCAAATTGAGATTTCATTGCAACGATTACATGGCAGGTAACGTTATTTATATTCTCCCGGATTTTGTATAAGTGTGGTGGTGTTTGTATCTGATTTTATTTAACAAATTTAACATATACACATACAGTAGCTAGGCCTGAAGTCTTTATTGGTGCTGTCAAACGAATTATCACATTTAAAAAAAATTTTTACACATGGATATATTGAAAAAAGTGTTTCATTCCATCCAGCCTTTTCTTCCGTTTTTCAGCCAGTTTTTTAACTTTTTCCCCTTTATGAGCAAAAACTTTTGGAAGACTATAAAAGGTGTTTAAAAGAAACATTTTGAAGTTCTGATAGCGATTTCTATGAGTCGCGTGCGTCATTAATGACATCATGTGAAAACAACCAATTGCTGTGCGTTAATAAGCAACAATGTTTATCATCATTGTAGATGTGTTTCAGAGTGTGTCATAAGTAGGTCCACATGGAATCTGTGCGTGCAGAATTCTGCAGATTTTCCGCAGATGTTTAGCCCATCATTAATTCTGTTTATTTACTTGAGTAAATGTGTGTAATATCTATATTTATTCAGTTTTTAAACTAATTTCAGTAATATGATTGACTAATATGAAAATGTTCATATGATTTATTTACAATACAGTTTGTACAGTAATATTTTCTGTCTTTAAGTAGATAAATTATATGGGAGACTTGCTTTGTTTACCAAATAAAGTGGATCTAATTTGATTTGCATTTTAAACATTAAATAAAAGTGTAAAAGATATTATTTTTTATTTATATATTAAGGTTTTAGTTATGATACTCCCAAAATAATTCCGCAGAAATCCACAGATTTTTACCTAAATTCTCAGCAGAAATAGCAAAAAATGTCCGCAGATTCCGTCTGGCCCTAGTCGTTAGTCAGTTAGTTTATTTGACCTCAGGAAATGTGTTACATTGGTTCAAATACAATAATGCTCACCTATTTAATAAATCACTGGTTTGTTAGTATCTAAGATGCTTTTTTTGTTTGTATAAGAGTGTTGCTTGTCATGTGTGTTAATGTAAATATTTACAACTATATTAATGAACACACCTGAGGGCTAGATCCGCGTGCGCACACACATTCTAATCTGACACCGCTTACAAAGCAAAAACAGTAATGGTGTTGGTCTGTTTAACGAAGCTGGATTTGGTCCTCATACTGCATGTGAAAATAAGCTCTTGTGTAGTCTTAGTCTGTAGTCTAAGAGATTTATTTACATAGTTTTTTGTCATTTCATAATACTTTCTGTATATTTACCATCTGTTTTTTGTTCTCTCATAGAAACCACAGTCTGTGCATATCCACATAAACCAATAAACATCGACATCTGACATGAATGCTCTGAAGGAGATGGAGCTCTTTCTAACCACTGTATTAGGCTAGCCGAGTTCCTACCATTCAACTGCGCGCAAAATATCCCAGAGTGTATCTAGCATCCTTTACATGGCTAACATAATTTAGCATGTTGCTAACATGAATTAGCATGTTGATTAAATGTTTACCATATAGGTTGTTTTCACATGACGTCATCGATGACGCGTGAAATTCAGATGGAGGGCAGGAGGTGACTCTTCTACATAGGAATCGCTATCAGAACATCAAAATATTACTGTTTTATGTTGTTTATAATTGTTTAAATTGGCCAAAACAAGAAATGCCAAAAAGCTTTTATAGACTTCCAAATGTTTTTGCTCATAAAGAGGAGAAAGTTCAAGAAACGGAAGAAAAGGTGGCATGTAATAAACATTTACTCAATACATCCATGTGTACCAAATTTTTTGAACTCGATAATTCGTTTGACAGCACCAATAAAGATCACATACAGGTCTAGCTATGTGTATAAATTTGTTAATGTGCTATATAAAAATCAGATACAAACCCTAAACACAAAATCCAGGAGATTATAAATAACATATCCTGCCATGTAATCGCTGCAATGAAATCTACGTTTTGTTTTGCAATAATCCAAGTCTTTACTGGCATTTTGGTGGAATAAACAACCTTAACGTGAACGTGTGCAGCCGCGGTGAATGTTTTTTTAATCGTAAGTTCATTAAGTTCATTCCCACTTACAAAAATAAATAATATAGACTATGCGTCCACGCTTTTGTAGGTTTTCATCTGTTATTTTGTGAGTCTGGAAGATATCCGCATGGAAAAAAAATCTTACGTTATAGTAACTTATAATAAATGTTTTGAACCACATTCTAAAGTGTATTATGCGTACAACTCTTTGTTAATGAATGCTACAGAATACTGTAGTATAGTAAACTGATAAACTGTAATAACGCTAGTGTAAACTGTGGTGCATTGTGATGGTGTATAATTATAACCAAGAAAACTAAAGCCTATTTAATGATTTGTTTATTACTACAGTTGTGTCATACCACAGCACCAATATAATTCCTATGACAGTTTAATTCAAGTAAGTATCTATAATCTGCAGTGGCGTAGCTCAAAATGCGGGGGCCCACGCTCAGGGGGGGTCTGACGGAGGGCTCTGACGGATGCGGAAATCACATTCAGTGGGGGGGGGATGGGGGGTGACTGACGGTCGTAACGGGACGGTTTTCCCATTAAATTTTTTACTTCCTGTCCTCCATCTGAATTACGCGCATCATTAAAAAAATCACTTGAAAACAACCTTTTTGTATGGTGAATGGGTATGTTGCTAGCATGTTTACAGTATGGATTAGCATGTTTTAGCAAGAATTAGAACGTTGTTAGCAAGAATTTGCATGTTTTTTTCCTAACAAATTGAACATAATATGTAGCATATGAGCCAACACACTACAATGTGGAGCACATATTACTGTTTCCTCTGACCTTTGCCTCACTGAAACCCTATTTTACTCTTAATAATTACCGTAGTATTGCTCGTAATATGCTCATACAGAATATGGTATATCTGCAAGTTGTATAACTACTAGCCTATAATAACATGTTTCTAACATGATTTTAATATGTTTATTAAATATGTTAGCATTAATTACTGTAACTTGTTGTTAACACATTTATAATACAAATTAGCATTGGTTACCATTTTGTTCATATTAATAAGTACATTAAGTATGTTGTTAACAAGTTGCTACCATGAATTATTATTTTAGCATTTTTAACATGAATTGACACATTGCTAACATGAAACAGCATGTTGCTAGCATGTTTCTAGCATGGTTAACATATAATTATCATGAATTGGCATGTTTCTTTCTATCGTGATTACCATATTGCTAGAAAAATGTAATTTATTCCTGTGATAAAGCGTCTGATTTCTCAACAGCCATTACTCCGGTCTTCAGTGGAGCTGAGCAGCATAGAAGACTAGAACTGATTTCCTACCCTCCAGACATCATTTTAATGGTGATTTGGTCATCAAGAAACAATCGTTATTACAACTATATTTCTTTTTTATGGGAACAGGACGATTTTTACAGGATCCACTGATGAACAGAACGCTCAAAAGTTTCTTTGAAGTAGATGAATGTAAAAATGTCTTTACTGTCACTTTTGATCAATATAATCCATCCTTGCTGGCAGATGTAAGTGATGATCTTCTCATCTGACCACCTGTGACTGGATCACCCGAGACTGATGGTAACAGTGGGTGTAAACAGGGCCAACACACAAGAAAACTGAATGACAGCTTCTCATTTGCACCGACTGCTGCACATTTGTGCTCCTTTATCTGATCTAAACCTCTTCAAACACAATTACCAGATGCTTGGATGAGAGGGCCATAAGCTGCCTTATGTTAAACCAGACCCTTTTTATGACTCACTCTTGTTTTCGGTAACTGATTTTTATAAGATAAGCGCTTGACAACTGTGAAATCCAGTGAGAGTCTAAAATTGGACGCTTGGGATTCGACACCAACATAAGTGATGCAACACTCACAAAATGTGCTAAACCATCTGTGTTTAAGGAACAGAGGTGAACAAACAAGTGCATACACACTCAACGACCACTCCATTAGGTTTATGCTAGTACAGTACTAGGCTAGACTCAATTTTACTTCAGACATAGCTACATTTTTAATAGCATAAATTTAACAAGGGACTTGAAACATTCCTCAGAAACTGTGGTCCTTTGACATGATAGCACCATAAAGTTACTGCAGATTTGTTAGCCAAAACAGTTGAGTCAAGGTAGGATGCTCCCTGCATTCATGTAGATTATGTCAATTTATAAATGTTGCAGAGAAATCAAGACTCCTCAGAACAGGCAACCTTGCTCCAATCTCATTGTTTTTTCTTTTCTTTTTTTTCTCAATTTTGGTGAGCCAGTGCAAATTAGGCTCAGTTTTCTGTTCTTAGCTCACATGAGTGGCACCAATGGTGCTCTACTGCTTCTGCAGCCCACCTGCATCGAGCTTGGACATGTTGTGCTTTCAGTGATGAGTAGTTATTTGTGTTACTGGCCACTGGTCAAATCTGGCTATTCTTTTCTAACCTTTGGCATCAACAAGACATTTTCACACAGCAACTGGAAATTTTACATTTTTCTGTTAACTCTCTGCAAAGATGGCTGTACGTGAAAATTCTGGTAGATCAGCTGTTTAAGAAAACTCTGACTAGCTGGTCTGAAAACAACAATCAGATACTTAAATCTCCTTTTTTTTCCACATTCTAATGCTTGGGTTGAACTCTGAAAATCAAGAGAAAAGTTGTAAATGCTGACTATACATTTTTACTCAAGTTAAAGAGTTAATTCACACAAAAATGAAATTATGTTATTAATTATTCACTCGTTTCAATGCCCTGAGACCTTTGTTCATCTTTGAAACACGATTTATGATATTATAAATCTGAGAGCTCCCTCATCTTCCATAACAGTCCAAAGAAGTCCAGAAAAGGAACCAAAACACGTTATTTCAGTTGTTCAACTGTAATCATACAAAGCTCTAAAAACACTTTTGTGTGCCCTAAAAACTGTTAACACACCTCTGTTCTACTATCTCTTTCAAGGTAGTATGACACCCCCTCTCCACCAATCAAACAACGTTAGCTAACTAAGGTCCCAAGTTCCATTGTTCTAATAAATAAATATAAGAGAAAGGAAAACCCAAACTGCTGGTCAGTTTAAGATATTCCATAAAACACATTACGGCTAGGGGGCTTTTTTTCTGCTTAAGATCACCCTTATGTTTCCCTTTTAAATTTAAAGGTGGTGCATATAATTATAAAGTTTTTAACAAGCGATATTTCTTTGCTGCATCCTATTTGTTTCATTAACGCATAATAATCTTTACACCACATTAAAGACAAAGCAGCCAGTAACTCTCAGTTTTATTGAGGTATTTATTTTTATGCTTCTAATGAAATAACATTCAAACCCCTAGCAGCATTCAAGTTGGAGGCTAGTCAGAGCTACGTTTTTAGATTGTGATTTTTAGTTGATCCACAACATTTTGAAATGATTAGTTTTCAGTGAACAAACCATATTTAAAAAAAAACTCATGATACAATTGATGAGACTATTATGATTAGCCTATTTAATGTTCTTTGCGCTTGTACATGTGTGCGCTCATATATCAGTTCAGTATGTTCACTATGTTACATAACTGCCCACTGCTGGTCATGTCTTTCTTGTGTTAGACCATTTTGTGTAGTACCGCATAACACTGCAGCATTGCATGTGGTCACGTTCATTCACTCGCAATTGGTGAACAAAGCTGTTTTTAAAATTTTTTGCCACACAAAAGTGTTTTTAGATTTTATAAGATTCCAATTGAACCACTGAAGTAAAAAAAAAGAAGATTTTTGGTTCCTTCTCTGATTTTTGAGTGTCTCTGAATCATTGCTTTTTATGGAGCAAGAGGAAACTCTCAGATTTAATCTAAAACATCTTAATTGGGGATTGAAGATTGTGAAGATGTTCTGAAGATGAACGAAGTTCTCAGGGGATTAGAACGTCATGAGGTAATAATAGCAGAATTTTTACATTTGGGCAAACTAACCATTTAAAGAAATGTATGAATTCTGACATGTAGCCATTACAACAACCTGTTTTAATGTCATATGCCATAAATAAATAAACTAATTTAAAAGTACTACAATTTCAAATTTTGTTAGGTAATGAATGTATACAGGAGGAACAACCACCATGTAGAACACAAGCAGGAAAAGACTAAACTGAAAATCTGCCATCATATAAGCTGTGTGCTCTATTGTATTATGATTCATCTAAAAATCTAACAATTATTATGATGCTTTTAATACTAGTAATTGATTTATACTGTAATTGTATTGCAATGCAAACAGAAAGAGTTCAAGCATAAGTTACGTTTCTCTGGTTCTACAACATATGAATACCTTTCAATGAGTCCATTCATTTAGAGTGAAACCCCTGTCCTAAAGAGGCTTGCATTTCAGACTGTTGAGACTTCCCAAAAACCCTGACTGAGTAAATGTTGTGGATGGATTTTTATTTAAGAAGAACATCCTCTCAGCCACCCTGGTGTGCTTTGTCAGCTAGATTTTCACCTCCCCGTCTGGAACAACATATATCAAACCTGGCTGGGACTTTTCTGAGTTTCTGAAGGGAACATTAATGATTAGCCTACCTGATAATCATAGGGACACGACGAGAGACTCTAATTAACCCATTTGACCCCAGGCATGCATTTGTATTTAAGTACAAAAAAGACATCCTGATTCTAAAGCAGCTGCTTAAATGAAAAGAAATGATGGATTCAATATGCTATTGTGCCATTTTTGAAACTCATGTAAAAAGGTTACGAGTTTGAAGCAAATGTGAGAAAAAAAACCTCTTAAGCTAGGATATAATAAAGTCATCATCACTACCAAAAGAGTTATAACCTTTAACATAGATATACAAACATTTCATCAACAAATTATAGCACTATATGAAAATATATATTGATGTGATTTAGTAGTATATCCACATCTTACCATGTTTTTATATACTAAAAATACACTACTATTAATAAGTTTGGGAATGATTAGATTTGTAAATTAGTAAATATTATTTAAATACGTTTTAATAAATAATGGCAATTACTTAAACATCATACAATAAAAAGCTACTACTATCTACAAAAGTCTGAATTAAGAGAATTCTTCCAGTAGTAAGAGCAACAAATAATAATCGTTTTATCAGTTGATCATTTGGAAAAGTGGCGGAAGGTAGATTTTTTTCCATTAATCATCTGTTGAACTGCATCCCAATCATCACAAATACGGCAGGAGACCTAATGGAACCTGCATGGACCCAAGATTCACACAGAAATCAGTCAAGTTTGAAGGAAAAATCATGGTTTGGTGTTATATTCAGTATGGGGGCATACGAGAAATCTGCAGTATGGATGGAAACATCAACAGCATGAGGTATGAAGACATTAGTGCTGCTCAACACATTACAAACCACAGGAGAGGACAAATTCTTCAGCAGAATAGCACTCCTTCTCATACTTCAGCCTCCACATCAAAGTTCCTAAAAGCATAAAAAGTCAAGGTGCTCCAGGATTGGCCAACCTAGTCACCAGCAATGAACATTATTGAGCATGTCTGGGGTAAGATGGAGGAGGCATTGAAGATAAATCCAAAGAATCTTGATGAACACTAGGAGTCCTGCAACGCTTTCTTTGCCATTCCAGATGACTTTATTAATAAGTTATTTGAGTCATTGCAGAGATGTACTACTCAGGAGAAGCTCATGAGAGTCATACACAATATTAATTCTTTTTCCACTCCACCATAACTTTATATTGTATACTGTACACTTTTTTTGTTAAGTGACGAGACTTGTCTAAACAAAGTCAGACCTTACTGTCCTAATTAAATAATTAAAAATCAATTGGCCTTTCATTTAGAAGCCTTTGCCTTTCATATAAGCCATTTCTGATACCAAATAATCAACTAGATGTCAAGTTATTATTAGTTGTTTCTAAAACTTGGATAGGCAACAAAACTTTTGTCAGGTAGTGTATATATATATATATATATATATAATGTGGGCTATTATCGGCGTTAACGTGCTGCGTTAACACGAGACTCTTATCAGGCGTTAAAAAAAAATACCGCCGTTAATCTATTCTCAAAGTTGGGTTGGGAGCTGGGTCTATTCTATGTAAGCTATGATGACTTTCATCTTGATATTTTAGCACGAATGTATACCTGACCAGTGAGCCGTCTGACAAAAAAGTGCCTCTCTGAATCAAATCAGCAGGATGCCCTTCTGGATCTTTCACTTACTGATTATGCTTACATGGACATCAGTAGTCTAGTTATTTGCCTTAATAGACAACACTATAATTAAGGTGTTTACGTGAAGTGCTTTCATGTGAGAGTTTCCTGTAATTTTGGGTGACTTTAACTGCAGTTCGGCAGTTTCACTATCACTCATGAACATTTCATTCATGCCCCCATGACAAACTGGGGTATTAAGACGCAAATAAGGAGTAAGGTCTGGTGAGAGTGGTATGGAATTTAATAATGCACGCCGAATGGAAAGAAAAAAACTTCCACTTTTTTTGTGATGTGTGTGTGTGTGCGGTCCTTTACGGACAGCCGTGTGTGGGACTAGCCGGAAAATATGGCGAAAAGTCCTACATGACGATAATACTTTGATTGCGGTGTTTACTCCAGTAATGCCACTAATATATGCATACTCCACGTCTTAATTACATTTCTGTTTAGTTCAGTTATGATTCAGGTCATAACTTAGTACAATATTAAGTAGTAATATTACTACTGGATTAAGTTGGATTAAGGTCATCAAAAATCTATTTTTTGAGCTTATGTGGGCCTATAGTTCAAAATTCATGTTTAACTGAATAAACAGTTGGTAAACAGAAGTACATCTTATTAAACATAATTTATTTTCATTATCATAGTAGAACAGCTTCTCAAGCAGTTTGTGATGCATTTAGGAAACCTGAGATGAGCCCCTGGTCTGATGCGCCACCTGGCCTGAGAAACCCGTTCTCAAAGACTTACTTTTAGTCATTATTTGGATAGCACACATATTCTGAATGCCTTCGGCAGAATTCAAATGAGCCATTTTAATCTAGATTAAACTAGAATAATTCCAAGATCACAGTGAGATTTATCTAGATTTATCTAGATTAATCTATGCCCACCTATAATATACATCTTTGTTGAAAAGTAATTTAAAAGTTTTTCAGCATACTTTCAACACTACAGATTCCATAAATATTCTGAAATGAACATCAAACATTCTCTGAACAACAGCAAAACAACATCATTTATGCACGGCTGCACATTACGCACAGTTGCTGTACAGGATCTGCCATTGGGGACATCCAGAGAGGATGTTTTATGTTCATGTGCACTGGCGTTTCCTTGCTGAGTGAAGGTGACCACACTGTTGGCTGACAACACGTCTCTCAGTTGCGTTTCTCCGTCTGATGCTCAATCTGTTTCTTCTGCATGTGTGAACTCATCACCCCATCCAACACTCTTCCCATCAGTCACTTGCTTTCTGACTGTTTTACACCCTTCTTTCATTTACACCTCCTCTCCTGTCTTCACACCCTCTTATTGCTTCATGTGTAACTTTCACTCACACCTTTTTAATCAAATTTTAGGACTTTTTTTTAGAGAAACTCTTCAATATATTTCTTCTCATTAATCCTGCTATGACAGAACAGGAGAGAGAAAGACAAGTGATGACCAATTATCTCACACCGTGCTCTCATTCTGACAGCTAACTATACTCAGAAAATCAAAAATCACATCAAACGCTGTGTTAAAAAAACAGTCTTATACACACTTATTTACAGTTTGATCGGCAGCATCAGCTAATTCCAAGTTATTACACAGAAATGAGCTCTCCTGAGATGCAGCCAATCAAATCTTGATTGACTTCCTGCATAATGCGGACGGACAGGTTGCCACATCGATGCTGATTCGTACGGGTTAACCGAACTGCTGACATGTGCACTATGAAAACAGCCCTCATAAATACGCATGGGTTCTCATGACCACACATTCATTATAAACCATGCATATGGAGAGAGCAAATCACAGGCGTTCTTTTAAGTTTGATCAGCATTCATCGTTAGTAGAGTCAACAACTAACATCAAAAAGAGCAATGAACATATTCTCATCACCGCCAATCGCGTTCAGACTCTTTTCTCACACTTTGACAGTCAGTAAACATCAAAACAAAGCATGCTTTAAGAAGATGAGAGAAGTTGATGTAGAGTTCATGAAATATTAACAGATTTGTTTTAAGCCTTAACCAGGTCACTTTTGAATATTAAAATAACAGATTAATGTCAATACACAACAATGAAGAAAACTGTGTTCAAGTCAGCATATTTCGACTTGCTGTCAATGTTTTTACTGATCATCAGCTGGAAAATAAGCTGTGAACGTGATTCTATTGTTATTGCTGTGATGTTGATTGTTTTTCTAAATCTAGAAGCTTTTTTTAGACTATTATCTTTATTGTTATCGAGATAATTATTATTCTTGGCAAGAAGAGTGTTTTCACTTATGCCAGGATTTCATCATGCTGTAAAATATATCCATACTTTCCGTATTTTGTGAAGTACGTTTTCTTTTTCATTTATTTATAATTTTGAATTGCATTATGCGACCTTGATCTTTCCGCCAACAACTTGATGTTGAAAAAGGGATTTTTATTGACATTTTAATAATTCAAAGTGATACAGTATGTTGTCAGGATCTGTGTTGAAAATTATAGTACAAAAACCTAGTAATAAGTAATATATTCAGGGCTCGTAATTGCGACCGTTTTGGTCGTATATGCGCCCAATATTGTATCTATGCAACTAGTGTTGGGGAAAGTTACTTTTGAAAGTAATTACAATATTGAGCTACTCCCCCAAAAAAGTAACTAATTGCATTACTCACTTTTTATGGATCGTAATGCGTTATCTTACTTTTGAGTTACTTTTGCTTACCTGGCTGAGGTTTGATCTCTTTCAGAACTTGTAGGTGTTTTTTCACCTTTTTATAGAGAAGCTCTGCATTTAACAGCCACCTATATAACCTCCACCTTTATTTTTCTTTAGAAAAATGTAGGATAAAGTTATATTTTGAGAACTTTCTGAGCCCAGAGCTATACGTGCTGTATATACAGATATATGAAAGCATGTGAAGTAATGTTTTCGCTACTTTTGTAAGTTTTGTGTTATTAGTTAAGTAAATTCACAGTCCATTGAGCTAAAGATTGCAATAAAGCCTAGGAGTACTAACATGAAATAATTTTAGGGCATATATCTAAATATTAGGGCAAAAACAGATTTTAAACCTTTAAAATGTTTAATAACAAAATGAACAGTAAGTCGATAAAAAAACATCCCCAAATCAAAATAAATCTTTGAGCTTTATACATTGAATAAATTGCTTCACGTGGCCTTAACAAATGTGGAAATCATTTTCAAAAAAAATAAAAAATTACTATATTACAAACGTGGTTGCTTCTACAGTTATGTTAGACAGTGTCTGCATCTCCTCAACAATAAAAGCAAGAACCATTTTTTTTTTTGTTTGTTTAGTCGAATTAAGTGTTTTACCTGGAGAACATGAACTGATGTAGATCATAGCTGAAGTTGGGGTGCGGGTGTAGTGCTTTGCATCCAGTTTTGTTTTGTTTTGTTTTTTCAATGTTGTGTTTCTTGAAGTTTTACCAACACATAATCTACACTTAACAACAATCCACTTCTTTTCTTCGAAGAGTTCTAATAACAAGAATGCATTGCAAAAATGCAAGTCTCCTTCCTGCCATTGTTTCTGTTTCTGACTGTAGTAATGATGAGCGATTCGCGAATGAATCGTTTGTTTTAACCGGATCTTCTAAGTGAAATTACTGTTTTTAAAAGTAATGCGTTACTTTACTCGTTACTTTGTAAAAGTAATATTATTACATAACATGCGTTACTTACAACGCATTACCCCCAACACTGTGTGCGACCCTAAAATATATTTGGGAGCATTTTGCGAGTGCATGAAATTGTTGCGGTGCGACTGGTTTTTACGGCCAAATGTTCACTGTATGCGAAAACTTAGGGGACATTCATGCAAAATGCCTCTTTGCACCTGAAACGGATACGGTTGCAGCAGGAAGTTAACGAGATTTATTTTATTTATTAAATTTCCCTTTTATTGTACTTTATTAACATCTATCCTTACCCCAACTCTAAACTCAACTATCACAGTAACATAAAAACAGTAGTTGTACTGAGTATTATTTATGATATCTATTAAATTACCCACCAAATTGTATTTTTTAACCCCCACCTCAACCCTAAACCCAACTGTCACAGTGCTGTAAAAATATTAATTATTATTATACAGTATCATAAAAAATGATGTGCATACCGCACTTCCGGCCGGCCGGGTATTCGATCTAGATATTACCCAGGGTGAACTACAACCTCGAAAATGTAAAGAGCTGAAGATGAGAATAGAAACAACACTGACAGATTTTGTTTCAGAAACCACCTAAAGTTACAAATAATGTCACATCTGATTAGTGTTCATGTGGTGAATGTTAATCCACCATTTACACTTTTTGATGAGTGGATAAAACACTTCTATTGGGTTAAAGTCCGCTATGAAATGACTAAAGCATTCACTGTAAAGCCCGTGAGACAGAGTTTGCAGGTAACAGCATTTGCTGTATCTACACTATTTAAGCTTGAGAGTTTATGTTTAATCCTCTATTTAATCGTCAGGATGCTGTCAAAAGGGGCTTGCATTCACTAAGATTAAATTAATGTTGCAGTCAATGAAAAGACCGGTATTGCTATTAAGATGACGTATGCGAACAATAAGTTATATGTAAGCCGTGAGAACACCACAGTCATTATCTGTTAACATGGACGGGGAAAAAAACACGCTCTGCTCGCGTGTGAGGTGTGAAAGATGGCAAGCAGTGTGTGCGGGGCCGGTGGACACATGCATATATTTTTGTTTGTTAGTTTTGATTAGTGTTGATTTCAAATTCAATGAATCTGTTAATATAAAACTTTAAGTAACGGTGGTCATAATTGATGGGTGCGAATAAATTTTTGCTAGTGCTCCTAATTTTTTAAAGTTAGGAACACCAGTGCTACCAAGCAAAAATGTTCATTTCAAGCCCTGATATTGTATAAGATATAAGACTAAGTGAGCTAATTAACCTATTTTCAATTTTAGAGGTTCTCATAGGCAGAAGTTGTCATATTTGAGTAAACTTTTAATTATGAAGCAGAAAATATATGAAATATGTCTATATATTTATTTTTCCTTTTGCCGCAATAACTCAAAGAGGCAAAGAAAAAATCCATTATTAAAAGGGAAAAAAATATTGATTAAAGAGACAGTCCTAAGAGAGAAAGATCATTATTCAGCCTGAGTCAGTTCAATGTAGATTTAATTCAGTTATAACAAAAACAACGTCAATTTTGTTGGTTCATTGGTTATTAAAAAAAAATCTAATAATCTATAAAGCAGCTCTCCAGAAGATAATATTGTCATTATCCGGCTCATTTTAGTTTATGATTTATTCTTGCTATGTTGATAGTAACAAAGGAATCTCGTATACAGAAATGAAGATTGTCAGGTATTGGAAGATTCATGGATGTAGGGAGTCCATGCCTTAGAAGAAAGATAGAAAGAGAAATGACAGACTTGGCCGTGTGCCTGCCCTCAGGCCAGAAGCTTCAGTCCCTCTTTGCCCAAGAAGATAGAGCTCAAGTGAAGAGGAGTTAAAAGAAGCAAGAGTGAAAGAAGACAGCCAGCATATGTTCCTGTCTTCTTTCATTCTGCCCTTGACTATATGACTTGGCAAAACCTGAGACATTCAGATTGACCGGAGCACATTTCAACCCGCACAGCACTACAGGCGTGGAGCTGGTGGGTCAGACCCCCAACCTTCAAACATCTTACCCACCACGAGCCGATGTCTATCTGCAACTGTGTGATATGCACAACTTCCCTTTTAATTGGAAGGCAGAGTTTGTGACGAAGGAGTAATTAGTGGTAATTAATTTTTGTAATTATTTTCCACCAACATATTAGGGGTGATTCACTTGGGCATGACAAATTGTTTCTCAAACTATTCAGAATCAACCTCACAACAACTCATTTTTAATTATTAATAATTCTGTTGATGTGGAAACACTATATAATTCTTGACACCTTTAACAACCAAGGGAAAAAAGGCTATGAAATGAACTCTATCAGGAGTCTAAATAAACATATTTTAGGGATTTTGTGCTGAATTGATCCATGCAAATGTGTAGATTTTTGCTTTTAAAAAACTATACTCCTATTTGGCAGGATAACTTATATTATAGAAAGAAATCTATGTAACACTTTGTTAACACACATGATTCATTAGTTCATGTATTTACTAGCATTAACCAGGAATAATCCTGAAAAGAATTTATTAATTATTGTTCAACATTAGAAAATGCATTATGAAAAATCAATGTTGTGCTTGTGAACATTAGTTAATGCACTCTGAATTAACATGAACTAAGTAAATATCTTAACATTAACGTTAACAAAGATAAATAAATACAATAATAAATCTATTACTAATTGTTTGTTCATGTTGGTAAATACATTAATTAACATTAACTAATGAACCATTATTCTAAAGGTGCCATATACTCCATTGGTTTAATAAGTAAAATTTTCTTTGATATCTACATAGTAGGTTTATGGCTTCAGTAAATTCAAAGAAATCTACAGAAATGGTTTATAAGCTCATTTATTACTCTATAAAATACCCATACAATCAGAAGGTCCATAATTGACTATATATGGCTTGTGTTGTGAATATTAATGAGCTCCGCTCTGACGTGCCTCTCTCGCAGACACACACAGAGCAAGATGTGCGCTGACAAACATAAACCAACCAGAGTAACATTACCTATTTTGCTCACCAGTTGTGAATAAAGACCAAATTATAATTAAACTTGACAAAAGAGAGTGATAGAAATGTATGGTGTTGTATTTTGAAGCTATAGTCAAAGTAAACATAGCCAGGGATTAACATCAACCTCTGCATGAACATATGACAGTTGAGCGAGAGTGATTTGACATGATTCAGCAGTCTACGTGTATTTGTCGAAACACATGTATTAAATTTCACAATAAAAACAATAAATTAACAAAAGACGTACCTAAACATACCTTAAACCTCTTCAGATTGGAAATGAATAAATATATAATCTGTAAATCTTGCATTTTGCATCCTGGGGCCAGTTTAAACATGCCTAGTGCTGTTGTGGTCCAGTAATGCACAGTAAACAAATTGCAGATTGTGTTTTCAAAATAAAAGTCCCAACTGCATAGTAAGCTTAAAATAACTTAGGGGGAAAATTATAAATGTTGTCTCACTAGAAACGTTGTTGCTTATCAAACGCAGCATGAGACGTGCATATTAATGATCTCATAGCTTTTTTCTGATCTCAGGGCTTGATGACATGGCTGCTCATCAGGTCTGGATAAATAACCTAAAGTAGGCATACACGCAAATGAGGAGGGCATGGCCTGTGAGTCTCTGTCTTCTGATTGGTTCGTTGTCCACCGGGGTTTTACACTCATGGAATTTACATGAGAATGAGGAAACAGTGGTGTCTGAGGCTCACAGTATGCCCATTTCCATATACTGATCTTTTATTATTCTACTATGTCTTTGTATATCCGGATTTTCATTATAGGGCACCTTTAAAGTGTTACCAAAATCACTTTAGCTCACCTAAATATATATTACAAACACCCATTTCTTCTTATAAAAAGTGTTGGTTTTCAGGATACGTTGATGAACAGAATGTTTAAAGGAAACAGAGATATTTTGATGATTCGTATCAATACAATTTTGGTTTGAGCAATACTCGTGGAAAGATTTATTCTACAAGACTCCAATAAAGTGGCAAAATGTTTTACAAAACTATATATTTAAAATAAAACAGTGCAAAGTGAAAGAGTACGGATGATTAATATTATGCTTTAAAGATGCACAATTTTGCACAGTGCACGACCCACTTTACACATTTAATTTAGCTAATGTTTGAGGCTTCTTTAAGAGGCATGCTCTGATAGCGATCACATGCAAAGTGATAAAACATAATTAATAACCCGTAACCTGCCAAACTGACTAGTGCGCTGATTTGCATTACCTACCACCGTCAATTATCACCCGTATTTGGCAGGTTAGTGGGTGTTAATTTCAAACCCTGTAAGTTTAAGGTGTAGATGTATTTTGCAACATCTTCAAATTGTAAGTATGCAATAAAGATTTTTTTTTTATTTCAAGAACAACTGCAAGACTATTGACAGGAAATGTGGCAGCAGTGAAGGCAGAGTTACCATTGAGAGTAATGTTTAAATTCGGTGTATTCTCTTTGATTATTGTTCCGGCTGGAACATCACAGCCTTGTAAATCTGAACAAGGTGCAAATGAAAGTACCCACTTCTGCACAGGAAAGCAACAATAAACCCAGACTCACCTTGGGAAGCTGAAAGTAACTTCTTAGGTGCTGATGTTTCCTGGTGGCTCACTTTCAATGCCGCACAGCTAGAAGCTCCTTCTGCACTAGATGAAAACTTGAACTTGATGACACATTTCCCAGAATTTGTCTGTGAAAACATTTGAAAACTTTCCTTCAATGGACTGTACTCAGGGGTTTACCAGATGTTAAGTGGTTTAAGTTATTTCCTTTAACTGTTCAACCTAGTTTTGTGTAGATTACACAAGAACACTTTCCACTGTGCCAAGTTGTAGAAAAACTCTTTGCATTGACTCTGACAAAAAAGTATTCTAGATCACATTAGTAAGACCCTGTTTGCTTTCTTTCTTCATTTAATAGCAATTAATTCCTTTTTAAACAAGTTGCAGTACAACTCAGGGTTTCAGAGAGACTGAAATTAAAAGACTTAGTGTTGACTATATTGGATCCGACAATTACGATGCAACACACAAGAGTAAGTAGCAATGTTTTTACTATTGCTTTGTGTTGATTATTTATAGATTTTCAGCAAAACTACCCATTTAATTTTCAGCACGTCACAGCATTGTCCAAGAGTTATAAATATGCAAAACTGTTACCCAACCATGGCACTGGGTATTTACCTCCAAGTCCTGAATACAGAAAGCCTATCAAAATCCTGTGTTTTAAAGAAGCAGGATAGAAAGAGTTTATTACCTTAAAAAATACTACAGTGTGTTTGTTGTCAATAGAGTAAAATTTATGTTCGGACTCTTAAAATTGGTATATTTGCTCTTTATTCATCCATTTACACTAGTGTATTTTCTTTCAAAGTGGCATTTTAGAAAGAAAACACTCCACATCCAGACTGGCATTTGTACTGCTATTCAGAATAGTGATCTCCACCCTTTTACAGAGTAAAACACATGATATATTACCATTCACACTGACTGAGTATGCACATTATTTGCCGACCTCCAAACTTACTGTCTTTAGTTTGTGTAATGGTCATATAATAGGAGCTCAATGAATCATGAGCGATACGGAATACTCCAGAAGACCAGTCAGAAAGTGATTGTGCATAGGCGTATTCCATTAGTCTATATACTGAAACTAAACACCGGCATTTACAAACTAAAATGGGGTCTTTAGCATTTTCAAAACGCTCCATTTTTGCAGATCAAAAAAATGCATATTTTTGTCATGCATGCACATGCACTCCGGTGCTTGCGGCGACCCGAGTTCGATTCCGCCTTGCGGTCCTATGCCAATCCTTCCCCTCTCTCTGCTCCCCATGCTTTCCTGTCAATTCTCTCTACTTTCCTATCCAATAAAGGTGAAAACCCTGAAAAAAATAATAATAAAAAAAGCGTAGTTTTGACGTCAGGTGTAATCATAACAAAATGGATGTGTTTTAAAACAAAAACACATTGGTGTAAACAGCACCTTAGCATATTAGTAGTTCAGTTTGACGAGTATAAACTTCTGTATGTGTTGTGTGCAGCAGGTGTAGCGAATTAGCTCAAAGTGAATTTAAGATAAATTTGAACGGGGCTTCAAAAGAATAGACTCTTAAAATCCGAACAAGCAAATCGTCCAGCGAGCGTTTGAATGCACGGTTGACTTCAACTACGGCTATTGCTATCAAAAATTTTAAAAAAGCAGGGTAACAAGATCAAAGTTTATGGCATTAGATTCATAAATATGCACAGGCACCTTTCTTTATACAAAATGACACTTTTTTAACTAATCTAACAGAAACTAACACCTCACACAAACACACATTCTTACAAGTTCTAGAAAAGAGTAAAGGAAGCAAAATAGGAGCTTGAGAGAGTGTTAAGATGTAAAAGCTTCACATTTTGTAAGACCAAACCAAGCAAACCAAATATAATTTAGAATTACATTTCATTTACACCAATTCAGTGGTAATCTGGAATTGTTACGTGCGTTCCCTTTGGGATGTGAAGAACTCCCTCTGTTGAGATTGTGGTTAGCTGGTGGTCAGCTCTTTGTCCTGTGAGCCTGTTATTATAATAGGAACAAAAGCTAGGTGTGTTTTGTTTATGGTCAGCAGAAATAAATTGATGCTCCAATTTGTGTGCGAGGAGTGCGCATGTGCCATTTTATTGGCCCATTGAGACCGATATGCATGATTTCAACAACAAATTAAAGTGTGTGATTGTTTTTGTTTAACATAATAAATGTTTCATTTTGCATTAAGACCAGTATGAGTGATTTAAATAAGGAATTTTTTTTATCATGGTTGTTTGTTTCTTCAACATAATAAATATGTTTTATTGTGTATTTTAGCTCTGTGGAGCCCATTTGCTTCTCTTGTTTTGTTTTGCATTTGTCTGATTCATTTTGGTTTGGTTATTTTGTCTAGTTATTTTTGTCATGTCTTTTTTTTTGTTATTTATTATTTAATGACACCACATGTTCAGTTCAAAAGATTGGTATGTCTAATGAATTGACTATGTTTTGTGTGTGCCTGTGTTTCCTTGGTTTAAAAGCTCAATCTCTATCTGCTTTGATATACTGTAAGCAACAACATCAACATCTTGACAAGTCTGTTTATAACATAGCGGAGTTTTTGGTGGGTGTTGAAAGTGAGTGTGGGTCCTGTAATGTGCACTTCTATTGTTTCATTTGTAATATTACAAGGAAATACACAGTTGCTGAGGAATACACAGGAGAATGCCTGCTAATCAAATACACAAGCAAAACCAATGAAATATTAATAAGTCATTATAGCATAGTCAATATATACTTTATTTCCTGGGAGCTTTTTGCTTTTCTGTGCAATTTTTTTTTTGCATATTACAATAAAACATTTTCAGTGATAAGCTATAATTTACCTTTTTTGTCAAATAAACATTTATTTTTTTTGCTGTTTCTTCTTTAAAAAATAACAAGTTCCTTATATTTTGATGGTTTAATTAAAAGCTAATATTGGGCAAATGCTACTACTAGACATGATATTTTTTCCAAACACTTTTTATCTTAAGAACAAAGAAATCACTCAGCCTTTAAGTATGTTAAAATATAACATGAAGACAATAGTGATCTTCATTCTTTCACTCAAACCCAAACAAGCATGTGATCTGACCTCTAAAATGTGAAATCCTCTCACATTCGAACTAAATGTATTCAATGCCGCTGATGGAGCATGTGGTGTAACTAAAGCCTGGGAAAGTTGCCATGGTGAAAGAGCCACGGAAACTGCAGCCCGCAATTTCCTAATCATGTTAATCGACTATAATATGACAGCAGTACAATAGAAGAGACAGATAACAGTTAGTTATGAGTGTGGACAGCATCGGCGCGTTGTTGAGACGTTCCTGTTCAACTGGCCATCAAATAAAAAAATGTTCAGGAGCGTCTGGAGAACAGGACGTGTTTGTTAATGACAGGTAATGAAGAACATCATGCAATAATGTTGTTTGGGACTTATTATACCAAAGACGTGCATGCTGAAATGAGACGCATATTAGGATCTAGTTGTCAGGGTCTGGCAGGTCTCAGATGTTTGTTCATTTTTTTTTTTTTTGACATATAATGCTATTTTCAAATTATCCAGTTTTCTATGCAAAGTATGATAGCAATTGACTGTTCCCAGGTCAGGCTGAATACATTACCTCAGATTTCAGAATGAATGTGTTCATGGTTGCAGTGCAGATTTAGCAGTCTTTAAATATGAATATTTACTTCTGGAATTAGACTTTACTCGTAATGTGAAATAAGTTTGCATTTTACATGTTTTTTTCACAATGTTGCTCTTCTATAAAAAGCTTTATTGTGGAAGTAAATTGCATCAAGAAAGGACTAAATAGCACCTTTCAGCTCAATCATGCTGTGCTTTCCGCTTGGAACGTATCGTCATGCCTTTAAAGGGTTTGGTTCCTATTCAGCTCATACTGTGATGGAGGAAAACAAAACAATCAGTGTGACACTGAAGGATGACTGAAAAATGTAGTTCAGCTTCAGCAGATCTACGATAAACAAGTTAATTAAAAGAAGATATATTGCAGTTCAAAAGTTTGAGGTCAGCAAAACAAATTTAAGAAATATTTTATTCAGTAAAGATTCATTTAAACAAAGATGTGAGCAAATATATTTTTAATTGATATTACTAGAATGGTTAGAATTATTATAATTCTGTTTAGGAAGTACAGTGCTCAGCATATATAAGTACATCCCTCACAAATATTTTAAATTCATATTTTTTAATAGGAAGCTATACAATATTATATTTGTGTATATACATTAGATTAGTCAGTACTGAAGCCTAATCCGGAGGTTATCTAACAAAATAACTTATGATAACAGTCCAAAAACTAGTACATCCAAATTTATATGTTATAGAAAATTAATAAATACAAATTTTTAATAGAGGAAAAATCAAGAGAAGCAAAAAAAAATTTTGAAAAATTTAGTTGAAATTTTATAGGTTGTAATTTTTTGCTTTAATTTAATTGCCTTATCTTTCAATATCTAAATATGTTTGGTGGCTAAAATTTTATTTTATAAAAATATCTGTTTAATTAATCTGTTTTATTTAAATGCACCGAAATATTTTCCCTGTGTTTGCGTGGGTTTCCTCCACTTTCCAAAGACATGCGCTATTGGTGAATCGAATAAACTAAATTGGCCGTAGTGCATGTGTGTGAATGAGGTTGCAGCTAAAGGGCATCCGTTGTGTAAAACATATGCTGGATAAGTTGGCGGTTCATTCTGCTGTGTCAAGGACTACTCATTTTCACAACCAATTAACCAGATTTCTATATTTTTATCATACATAAAAATAACCAACGGCATACTAGAGACAATGTAAGCCATTAACTTTCTTCTTTGTACTGATGATTTCCTGATGATGCTTTTGCATTGTTTAATAACTGATAACTAATTAGAGAAAATGTCTATTTTTAATTATAATTATCATTATTTACTTGTTTATTTAGCTAGTAAAATAATTAATTAAATGATCAAAAAGTAATATTATAATAAAATGCATATAATAATTACTATAATGAAAAAACATATTCTTATATTATTAGTTTATTAATGCAACAGTAAAACTACAAAATTGATACATATCTTTGTTTTTGCTTTCAAACATTCACATGGAATTTAACAGCAAAATGTGCCGCTCCAAGACCCTGAAAACTCTTGTATCATGCGCTGCTCATGTCAAAGCATCACAGTGAATCAGATTTAATACTTTTTATTAAAAAATTTTTATATATGCAACGCATCAGATTTTATATTTCTATAATCATAACAGTCTTTACCATGTGATTAGAAATGACTATAAATGGTTAATGGCCAACTAATAACGCTTCATATACTGTTTTTTTTATATATATTTCTGGCTGCATATGGAGCCTGGCAAGTAAATATTGCAAACATTATATAATTGTGTGTGCAACCAAATAAAAAATTTGATAATAGATGCTAATAAATAACATATATTCAATAAATTACATATACAGTTGAAGTCAAAATTATTAGCCCTCCTGTGAATTTTTTCTTTTTCAAATATTTCCCAAAATGATGTTTAACAGAGCAAGGCTTTTTCACAGTATTTCCTATATTTTTTTTTCTTCTGAAGAAAGTCTTATTTGTTTTATTTAGGATATAATAAAAGCAGTTTTTATTTTATTTAAAACCATTTTTAAGGTCAATATTATAAGCCCCCTTAAGCGGTTTTTCCATTGTCTACAGAACAAACCATCGTTATAAGACTTGCTTAATTACCCTAACTTAAGTACTTACTTGAACCTAATAAACCTAGTTAAACCTTTAAATTGCACTTTAAGCTGAATACTAGTATCGTGAAAAATATCCAGTAAAATTTGATGTACTGTCATCATGGAAAAGATCAAAAAGAAATCACTATTATGTTTAGAAAAAAAACATACAGGGTTATCACTGTACATAATTGTAACATTCAATGTGTGTTTTGTGCACGTTTCATTTATTTTTGCTCCTGTTTATTTTTCCCTGCTGTTTCTTTATTCCTCTAGAATTCGTTCATTGGCTATCTCATGAACCTCAACCAATCAGTTGCCATTCTGTGTGGTTTAAAAGAGCAAATCATCTTTATTTCTCAGTCATTATCATCCGTCATCAATTATTGTTTGTTATTTTAAACTACTCTTCTGCATTTTGATCTCCCTCTGTTCAGACCTTGGTTATAAATCTCTATTGAATTGTTCAGGAAGCCTTTTACCAATTAGCTGTAAAAACTCCAGAGCGATATAAGCCAACTGCACTTCTTTTGTCTTCCGTCTTAATCAGCACCACGAATGCCACAATAGAGTCGCGTTTCTTTTAGCACTCTGCCCTTAATGTATAATTACATAATTAGTCTGCCACCATTAATTTAATTGCAACCTTCTGATTAGAGGCATTGCATAAGGCCTGTAAAACAATGCGTTATGTGACTGTTATTCCAGCGTGTGCTTGTGTGTGGTCCATCAATACCTGCTGTGTGCTTGCGGTGTAGACCATGACAGCCCAAGGGTTCGGGAAAGAGTCGCCCTGCAGGTTGAGGCACACGTTTTCCCCGGGACCCTCAGGATCCCAAAACAGACTCCAGGCGCACCAGCGCACACACTGCATAAACGCTGCTCTGGGCACAGCTGTGGATGTCAACTAGTAAAATAAAGAGAGAAGAGAAAGGATGTCAGGAAGAGATATTTTGCTCTCACTTTGTCCTCAAATAGCACCGTCTGATATCTCAAGGTATCGGAACAGTGTGTTGCTCTTTGAATGGGACTAACTTGTGCGGAAGGGTTAAAGTTAAATTTCACGATTGCTTGGAACAAAATAAAGATTTAAGCTTTTTTCAGACTATAAAAATGTGGAAAAGACAGAAAATTAAAGCAATTAAATATATATAAAGTATTTTATATGTTGTATACATTTTTATATGCATTTATTTAAATTTACAATTATTAAAATGGTGGTCCATTATGATATCATATTTTAAACTTTAGTTGATGTGTAATGTAGCTGTGTGAACATAAACAACATCTCTGAATGTAATACAGTCAAAGTGCAATGCAAAGGGAGACATTGGCTTCTACAGAGTTAGCTTAGCAAAGCCTACAGCGAACGAAGTTTGGGGACTACAAAAAAAATACATCCGGGTTTGTGTGATCAGAAACCCTTCAGGTTACGTGCATTAACCACACGCATAAATCCTGCGCAGCGAAGAGGTGTGGCCAGGGGCGCTGTAACGTTAGAGCAGAGAAAGCATCTGTATTTGGGCTTCCAAAGGACACAACACAAAGAGAGAAGTGCTTACAGTTTAATTTTAATTATGTTCCAGAGAATTCTAAAAAATATAAAGCTAGTATTTGACAAAGGACAGCTTCCAGAATGTCTCTCAGTTCAGTGCTGGATTTGGCTAAAAACTAAGAAGGTGCAGCTGCAACCATGACAGAAGAAGCTGTGGATTGTGAGCCACAACCTGTAAGAATTTTTATTTGTTAAAATTGATCTATGAAATGCATGTTTAGCATTAATGGTATGTTGTAGCAAGGATATTAACAAGGATGTAAACAACAGGAAATGCTGTTTGGCACCGTTAACAATTTAGCTACAAATTCATATTTATCCGTCAAATCGCTATAAACACCCATAATCTTCACCAGCGCTGCAGTGTCTCTCTATGCGGCCGCTTTCCATGCGTTCTACATCTCAAATAACAAACTCACAAAAGATATGTGAACCTTTCATATTACTTACATATGATTATTCCGAATAAATGTGAAAGACACTAGTCAGATTTTATTCCTGTCTGATTCAGACTCAAACTGATACGGCTAACAGCTACTCCGACTGACAGTATTTACACAGCGCAAAAGCGTGTGCTTGTAGTGGCATGGCTCTTTTCCTGGTGAGGTGGAGCAGATCCACGAATCGCAGCACATTATGTTAGCTGATCAATCAGAGCCTCCTGAGGAGCCTTTCGGAGGAACTAGGAAATATGGCAGTCGTTTTCATGTTAGCCGAATAGCTGTATATAATTAAAGAAAGATATCTGAAAAAAAATAACAACATTTTTTTTACAAATGAAACATGAGCACACATTGCTTTGCATCTTACGAACACAACCAAGTTTTAAAAATACACGCTGGACCCCTTTAATAATTATAAGATAAAAATAAGAATTTATTCAATAAAATTCTTTCTTTGATCATTTATAAACAAATATTTATAGTATGATTAAGTACAGAAGTACATATTATCAAGTACAAAAAAAGCAATAAAAATAAATCAGAAATAGTGTTTTAATTTTTTTTATACTTGACAATATTTTTATAAATGTATTATGCTTATAATTATTAATAATAATAATAATGATAATAATAATAATAATAATAATAATATGTTTATTTACACTTATTTGAAGTTATAATTTTTTTTTAAATAATTAACATTCTTTCTTTGTTCATTTAAAATTTGATTTATACTTGGTGTTTATTAATATACTTAATAATAATAATAATAATAACAATAATAATAACAACAAAACAACAGAAAATAATAATAATAATAATAATAATAATAATAATAACAGAAAAAAACATTCAAACATTAAAATATTTTTTTCTTTAGGCTTTTATCACAGTTATTGAATAATACAGTAATATTTTTTTCATTTATTCCTATTTTAACATTCTGTTTTTTCATACATTTTATTATAAACATTGCATTTATTAAAAACACAGAACCAAACAACTAACATACTATTATTTCCACAACTATTAAATACACAATCAAGGGGAAAAAAAGTTATTTAAATTATTTGCAAATATTATTTGATCATAAATATTTAAACATTAATAGTTTCCATTTAATTAGAATTAATATATTTCATAATCAGCTGGACAGTGTTCTCCAATTTGTAAACCAAGCTGCCAGAAACACTTTTTCTGAATGAAACATCAGCAGCCATAATCACACAAATGAGAACCATTCGATCATTTTATCTCACAAGTCACAACAAGTATACACGAACTTAGTAAGCGAAGCAGGCCAAGTGAAAAAAAAGAACGAAAGATGACTGATAAAAGGCAGAAGTGAGCCTCCTCTTGGCTTTAGCGGTGATCCCTTGAGATCAAGCATTAAAGGCGATCAATAAATGAGCTGGTCAGGCTCAGCTCACCGTAATTAATCATGATAGAAAAAGAGCGAGGCAGAGGAGGAATTATTCAGCCCTTCTCTCTGAGGTTTGATGTATCTGGCCTGTGATATATAGGCTGTATGGTAAATACTCCGCAGTTCAGCAAAGAGTGTTAATACAGGAGCTTTATCTCTCTCACGGAGATGTATTTCACACTTCACAGGAGATTTAGCTTCAGCTTTAGCGACAGGGACAGCAGTTGCTCAGTCTCTCAGATTCGCTGTGCCACTATCAGCCTTGAGTAAAAAATGTCACAAATCAACTCAATTATGAGCTTTCAGAAGAAACTTGTACTCGGAGAAAGTGCTGTCAGTCCCTTTCAGAACCAATGACAAGTGAACATCGGCAGAGTGTGACTGTATAAATGACAATACAGATATTTCAACTACTTTCAAATGAAACATATTAATGATACGATACATGTTTAAAGATTAAAGAAAAACATTTAAATATTTCAATAGTAAAGTATTGCATTATTATTACTAGTACTATCATAATATTCATTTTAAAATCCATTACATTCATATTACAAAACTATATTAAATACAAAAAACTTCATTTATAATAATATTAATAATAATAATTATTATTATTATTATTATTATTACTATTATTATTATTATTATTATTTATTGCTATTATTATTATTATTATTATTATTATTATTATTATTATTATTATTGCTATTATTATTATTATTATTATTATAATTATTATTGTTATTTATTGCTATTATTATTATTATTATTATTATAAGTATTATTTATTGCTATTATTATTATTATTATTATTATTTATTGCTATTATTATTATTATTATTCTTATCAGTATTATTTATTGCTATTATTATTATTATCATCAGTATTATTTAATGCTATTAATATTATTACTCTTTTTTTATGTAATATACACTCACCAGCCACTTTATTAGGTACCCGTCATCAACTGCTCGTTAACGCAAATTAATTTGTAATAATCAAATGGCGGCAACTCAATGCATTTACAGTAGGCATGTAGACATGCAGTTCAAACTGAGCATGAGAATGGGGAGGAAAGGTGATTTAAGTGACTTTCAACGTGGCATGGTTGTTGGTGCCAGACAGGATGGTCTGAGTATTTCATAATCTGCTGATCTACTGGGATTTTCAGCCACAACCATCTCTAGGGTTTACAGAGAATGGCCAGAGAAAGAAAAAATATCCAGTGAGCGGCAGTTCTGTGGGCGCAAATGTCTTGTTGATGCCAGCGGTCAGAGGAGAATTTGGCGTCAACAACATGAAAGCATGGATCCATCCTGCCTTGTATCAATGGTTCAGGCTGGTGGTGGTGGTGTAATGGTGTGGGGTATATTTTCTTCACACACTTTGGGCCCATTAGTACCAATTAAGCATCGTGTGAATGCCACAGCCTACCTGAGTATTGTTGCTGACCATGTCCATCCTTTTATGACCATAGTGTAGCCATTTTCAGATGGCTACTTCCAGCAGTAAAATACACCATGCCATAAAGCACAAATCATCTCAGACTGATTTCCTGAACATGACAATGAGTTCACTGTACTCAAATGGCCTCCACGGTCACCAGAAGTCAATCCAATAGAGCACCTTTAGGATGTGGTGAAACGGGAAATTCGCATCATGGATGTGCAGCCAATAAATCTGCAGCAACTGTGTGATGCTACCATGTCAATATGGACCAAAATCTCTGAGGAATATTTCCAGTACCTTGTTGAATCTATGCCACGAAGGATTAAGGCAGTTCTAATGGCAAAAGGGGGTCCAACCTGATACTAGTAAGGTGTACTTAACAAAGTCGCAGATGAATGTGTGCGTGCGTGCGTAATAAAATGTATTTAAATTAAGGATGCACCAAACTTGAACACTTGGCCAAAAACCAAAAATACTTAGTAATAATTATTTATTATTTAAAAAATAACAAAAACAAAATCAAACAAGCCAATAAAATTACCACATTTTATCGACAGTAAAATTTTATTGACAGTGAACGAGTTAAGAGGCGGATGAAAATTCAGTGCATCCCTAAGTTAAACACATTATTACACACTCAAACATAGGAGATTAGTATAAAGGAGGTTATAATTATGTATTTTGAAACAATAATTACTACAGTATAATAATAATAATAATAATAATAATAATAATAATAATAATAATAATAATGTATTTTATATAGCACCTTTAAAAGTTACTTTCTCAAAGCACTTTACATACAAACCAAGACAACATACATAAAAGATACTACAATGATAAAAGATAAAAACAGATAATAAAAGTATCTTTCCTGAGTTTTGATGGAAAACAAGAATTGGCATGAACATACACATATAGTCGTCAATATCAAGGCTCAGGGAAGCCTAGAAAACAACTCATTTTAAGTTATAAAAATAAAAACCATGTACATTTAAAAAATGATATTTTTAAAAGAAAAAATATGAAAAGTATTTAAAATATAAATATTTAAGATTCTGTGCTCTATCTAGGTCACTGCTCAAACATCTAAATCTGTGATGCAGATCACCATTTGGCTGCTTTTCAAATCATGCTGCAGAAAATGATGATCCACAAACTTGTGGAGTTCACGCAGCTCAAGTGCTGCCTTCATTAAGCAAAAAGAGCTTGTGTGCACTCTTACATTACTGACACCTGGAGAGCTGCATAACACATGCTGGGATATTAACTGGCAACTATATTTCTAAATAAAGCATCAGCAGCTCCAAGAAACACATTCCTTCTAATGGCGGTCTATTCATAAAGGTGTAGACTCGGCAGAGAGCCAGTCTTCCTCAAAGGAGACGTTTCCTTCAAATCCATGCATAATCCTTCGAACGCTTCAGATATTTAAACTGAAGTTCCCCAGCTTTTGTTCAACCTAACATGGTCTGAAGATTGAAATAATCGCTGCTACATAATTTACCCCGAATCCTTCTTGTCAGCTCCCAAGCTCCCCTCTCACTGGAGTCAACACAATTTCATTCTGGAGCGTTTCCCGCTCTGAAAGAGCTTTTGAAGAGATTGATGCTGAATCTCTCTCTGGAGATGACTTTGATTAGAATTATGTCTTTTATATAACACAATAATTGAGATCTTTCCTGCCTATTGATGAAAACAAGAAATGCCATGAATTTACAGCCGCAACATCAAGATTGAGCAAAGTCTAGATAACTTAAAAGTCCTGTGAAGTGCTTTGAAATGTGCATTTTTAATCGATGTTTGACGTCATTTCAACTGAAACATGAAGACAGGGCAGGACATAGAGTAGCTCCTCCCTTTTTAAAATAAACAACCAATAGTGTTCTGTTGTAAAGCATTATGAGAAAATGAGGCAGATCAGATACTAGAGAGCATTTGATTGGTCAGAAGATTTGATGGGAAACTGAAGTATGAGGTGACAAGAAAAGAATTGTTGCATTGACAAACTGCAAGCTTTGGATGTCTATATTTTCTAAATGCAAATTTTGTCACTGTTTTGCAGCAAACTAGCTCATTGATATCAGACAGACATATTGATACTTCACTGTAAAATAGTTACTTAAAATAAGAGAGCCTTATAATTTTTAAGTGAACTATGTGCATAATTATAAAAGTTAAGTCAATGGGTTCAGCTTTCCACATGTTTGAAATATACAGTATATGAAATATACAGTAATATATATATATATATATATATATATATATATATATATATATATATATATATATATATATATATATATATATATATATATATATATATATATATATATGCGACAAACAAAACAATTAGTTTTTTTATATTATGTTTTTTTGGCGGCGCGGTGGCACAGCAAGAAGGTCACTGGTTCGAGCCTCGGCTGGGTCAGTTGGCATTTCTGTGTGGAGTTTGCATGTTCTCCCCGCGTTCGCATGGGTTTCCCCTGGGTGCTCCAGTTTCCCCCACAGTCCAAAGACATACGGTACAGGTGAATTGAATAAACTAAAATTGGCCATAGTGTATGAGTGTGAATGAGTGTGTATGGATGTTTCCCAGAGATGGGTTGCAGCTGGAAGGGCATCTGCTGCTTAAAACATGTGCTGGATAAGTTGGCGGTTCATTCCGCTGTGGCGACCCCAGATTAATAAAGGGACTAAGCCAAAAATAAAAGTAATGAATGAATGAA
Source organism: Danio aesculapii (assembly GCF_903798145.1). Classification (NCBI taxonomy): domain Eukaryota; kingdom Metazoa; phylum Chordata; class Actinopteri; order Cypriniformes; family Danionidae; genus Danio; species Danio aesculapii. The sequence continues at coordinate 31,164,558 of NC_079442.1, read as the reverse complement.
TGAATGAATGAATTGTTTTTATTTATTAAGAAACTGTTATAAACTGTTTCTTTTCAATGGGTTAAAGTTAAGATAGTCTGTTGAAATAAAAAATAAACCCACTATAAAATCCACTATATCTCTTACTTTTATGCTATTCGGGAGCCATGTGCACCCACTGACAGGTAAAATCTGCTTCTCTGCATCTCGCGTTCAAGTTCAGGTTGCTTTGTAGGCATGACATTTTGTACAGTACTGCCAAAGCATTTTAGACATGTATAAAATGTGTAATAAATTGACATCATCTAATTAATAAAATATACAGCAAATGAGAAATAAATGGCAAAAAAGGAATAAAAACAGACAATATCTCTAAAAATATATAATTACAAGAACAAAACATTTTAATTATTTAAATAATGCAAATGAGTTGATTAACCATTTCTATTGGTGTAAAAATATTTTGCAGCCAATTTAGATGTAATTTCATCCTCTCTGAGTAGTCTATTTGCTAAAGTTTTGTCTGAGTCATTTAGGTCAAAGAATTAAATATTTTATGTTTCTTTCGCTCTCGCGGCTGTGCATATATGTACAAGTAACAAAAGCTTTAGAAAGCCAAAGCTAAATCCCGGACAAAAAGGTACATGTGGGTCTACAGAGCACCATGTGGGAGTGTTGACAGTTCTTGCGTACACAGAACGAGCAGTACAAAATGGGTAAATGAGAGACGATTGTCCACTACTTAATAGGGTTGTCTTGATACCATAAATTCATGTCACAAAACTATTATAGCTGAAGTATCATGATACCAGGTAGTATTTTGATACTCTATTAATTCATAATTCAAATCTATGAAATGAAGCAAATTGTGTGCTGTAGTACATACATTTAATTAATAATACACTTATTGAAAAGGTATTATTCGTACAGACATTCTGCTTTATTTGTTTATACTGTGACTTTTTTGTTGTTATAATAATAATAAAATAAATACAATCATTGATTGATTGATTGGTTGAATCATTCCACATGCAACAGTAACTATTGCAGAACCATTAATGACGATACTACTGTTTAAAAACTACAGTAGCACCACCAGTATTTTGGAGCCATAGTATCGCGGTCCTACTGTAGTACCGGTAAACTGTCCAACCCTCCTACTTAATCGATCGCGGATGTTTGGTTATATTGGGTGGATACAAAAAAAAGTGTAAAAGGATAATAATTTTGGTTAAAAAAAAAAAAATTGTCACTAAAAATACTTGGACGGCCGTTAATATACCTGGGTGGCCCATCCAAGTAAAGTCTTTTTGTGGGAAGCACAGGGTTTATTTCAACTTGTTGCTTTTAAGATAACAGGTTTATTCAATTTTTTAAAGTAATGTAACTAATCGCTTTTTACATCTAAAAATATATATTTTAATATCACAGGTACTTTAATATTTTAAAGAGACCCAAAAACAACTATTTACTCACCCTCAAGTGGTTCCAAACATTTGCATATTTTCTTTTTTCTGTTTAACATAAAATAAGAATATATATATATATATATATATATATATATATATATATATATATATATATATATATATATATATATATATATATATATATATATATATATATAAAGTAAGGATTAACTTCCACAGTAGGAAAAAGCAATACTGTAAAGAAGAAAACTCACTGTGACAAGTGAAGGGTGAGTAAATGATAGAATTTTTCACTTTTGGGTTAACTATGTCCTTTAAATTACAGTAAACACAATCGGCAACCTACAACATAGAATTCATTCAAATCAATCAAACAGCTGTCACATACAACCAACACAGTGATAAAGCCTGCAAAGCACAGTGATGAAACCTCAAAAAGTCCAGCTGTAAAAAGAACCAGAGGTATTGCGTACGATTTCAACACTGCTCAGAACAAACCCCATGGCCATAAGCCGTCATATTTGAAACGGCAGAAAACTCAAATGTGCCCAGACTGTAACAAAGCAATGACATGGCACCCATGATGCGATGATCATAAAACACACACCATAAAGTCTTTTACCTTCAGCTTGCACACAATGAATCAAAATGGGGCAGAATCACTGCCTGTTCTGAAAACACAGTGATAGCTGCTGGATTCGGTAACAAGCTGAGCTATTAAAGTGGCTGGTGGTGTGGAGGTTGGAGCGTGGCTCTGGGCAGGGGTGCAGGACTGCCATGAGCTGCAGCCCAGTGTGAAGAACTGTCAGCGGGTGCGCGCTACGCTACATTGGGACTGCCAGCAGGACTGATGGGGAGGGGACGAGCAGGCGGAATAGTAATGAAGTATCCATCCTTAAGTCCAGTCGTGTAGGAAAACTAAAGGAAAACAAGAACCTGCTGTAAGGATCTACTGTAGTATTGTTGCGATGTTCAAAACCGTTTTTAATTTTGTACACAAGCAAAAAAATATATTTGAAAACTATGAAAAATATGAAAACTATATTTCAAAATACAAGCATTCTGGTGCAAGAATCTTTCCATTCCCATACAGACTGCTGATTCACTAATATTATAAAAAAAAACAACAGAAGGCGCCAGTGGTGTAGTGGTGTAGTGGTTAGTGTGTCGACAAATGCACTTCGGTGCTCATGGCGACCCGAGTTTGATTCGCGCCTCGCAGTCCTATGCCGATCCTTCCCCTGTCTCTGCTCCCCACACTTTCCTGTCAATACTCTCTACTGTCCTGTCCATTAAAGGTGAAAACCCCGAAAAAATTATATAAAAAAAAAAAAAAAAAAAAAAAAAAAAAAAGACAACAGAAAACCCATATTCCAAGATCAACTGAACCCCTGTGAACAAAACCAAGACCACTTCTTCTCTCGCCCTCCTCACCACAACCCCAAAACATTATTAATTCTGAGTGTGCCGGAGTGGGCTTGACAAACCACCTGTAGAAAACACCAGTGTTAATTTTAACAGCAAGTTTTGATTTAGTTTTAGTCATATTTTAGTCTTCTGAATCATTTTAGTTTTAGTCTAGTGTAAACCAACTAAATTTCGTACGATTTTAGTTGACTAAATATACTCTAGATTTAGTTAACAAAAATATATTTGGTTTAATTTAAGTGTAATTTAATTATATATTGTTTACATTTATTTATATAAAATATTCTAACTTTAGATAAAACAATCTCATTAACATATGGAATATAGCTTTTCTATTGAAGACCAAAAATTACATATGCATTGTTTATTTATATCATAAGTAGTAATATTTACAATTATGTGTCTGCAAGAACAGTAGCCATCTGAAAATGAAGGGCTCAGCAATTATTTAGCAAACCCTTTATTTTAAAGTGGTAAACTACTAGTCTTTTTGACCAGTCTGTTAAACAGTTTCAGTTTCGTGTCTGGTGAATAGTTTAAGTCCACTTTTCAATGTCAGTGTATAGCAAGCTTTACTGTTGTAGTTGCTGTTACAGTACATGACGCTCAGCTGTATAACATTAGCTAAACTGTAGCCACAGCTAAAATGAAACACGTGAGGAAACAACTCCTCACGAAAATGAATGCCATGATCATATGTTACCGATGTAATCATTTTTAATGTACAATCTAACGGAGTCAATTCTCTAAAGGTCAGCGAGAGGTTATACTGTTTCACTTAAGCAAAAGCACACATTCAGGTAAATAAAAAATATCGAGTTTACCGTGAATTTCGGGCTGATTCCCTGGCATGCTGATGTCGCTTTAGTCTTTTTGTTTTAACATTAAACTTGAATTTTCTTTTTCTCTCAGCTGTTGCCATCTCATTATACATAGTTTAATCAGACAGACATCCCTATGGATGATGATGTAATCACATCCCGTGTCTACTGTAAATAATTTACTTTTCAAATGTGTGTTTGTTTTTGTTCATGCATCCTGCATCACACACCAAAAGTAATTCTGATTGGATATTTACCAAAATACATCCCAGAATCACATTATCACCTCGTATGTATTAGTCAACGAAAATGTCAGTATATTTTTATTATAGTTGTCATCATCATCAGCTAATTTTTATTTCGTTTTTGTCAAGTTTTTGTCGGTAGAAACTTGTTCATCATGAAAATTATGACGTAAATTTTTCCTCATCTTAATTAACACTGGAAAACACACTCTTTCTGACACTTTAACTGACATTGGCACCAGATACATTCTTTTCATTTTCACCTTTCATTGTGCATTTACAAAGTGTGCTTTACACAGGTTAGTGGGCTTGACAAACCACCTGTAGAAAACCAATTCTCTCTCAATAATAACTCTAGCACTTAATTCTCTGAGCAAAAACAGTTACTTAGTATAATAGCACTTCTTGTGTGCATTCCTCTTCTTGTTGAATCGCTGAATGCCTCCTCCATTTAAAATCGGTTTGGACAAAGTGTCAGCTAAATGACTAAATATAAATGATCTAAGCAAGAAGAATGACCATGTAAAGACATTTTATTAGTCAGTAAATACAGAAGTAGCTCCTCTTAGGTCCCTGAAACGAAAGGTCCCAACTGAACACAAGGCTGCATTATTAGTGAAATCATATAACATGCGGTCTGAGATTGTCTTTACATAGCTTATGTCTCATGTCAGATCCTTCTTCAAAACACAAATGAAACGTTTGCCAATGTCTTAAAGTACATCTGAAAGCATCAAAGAGAAATGGAATCAAAGCAGCTACAGATGAGATTCACTGTAGCACATAATAACAGGAATTGCACATCAAAGTCATAACACCACTGCTCCGTCTGAAGAACATAAATGCTAAACTGAATTTAAAGAGCAAACAAGCAAAACTTCGCAACACTGGAATGCAATTAGGAGAAATAGGGAATTGCCAGAGGCAGAAAATAATCTTGTGTTTATAAGCAGATGGAAAGACTAAAAAAAAAAATCCACCAAATCTAAATTAGGAAATGAATAGGATTTTTTTTTTTTATTAAATGCATAAACCAATCAAGGTGAAAGATCAAACGCCTTTTACAGATGGCTGCCGGCGATTTCATAGCAAGCAGACAGCTGAATATCCATAATTCATAAAACAGGACATCAGAGAATCGATGGAAGATTCTAGAAATCCAAAACTAATAATACAATTGAGATTCGCAGAGCCTCTGAGTGGCAAGAAGACTCCAGAGCGATTATGTCAAGGCAGACTGAATTACAAAAAGCAAAACAACTACACACACAAACACACAATTAGGTCTGACAGATCAGATTTGGCCCTCCTTATTTTTTATCCAGTTTATTTCTCCAAAGAAACAATGCATCCGAAAGTTGACACAAATATACAGCAAAATCAGTTATAGCGTGGAAACTCCTCTGCCACCTCTGCGCCAGAGACAGCAGCATACTGATGAATGAAAATGTGTTCTCAGACATTTGGCTGGCTGATTCCTCAGGGACGACTCAGCCATGTGGCGGGTGGCAGGGACAAGACGATGCATTGTTGGCTCCCAGCGCCGTCATGGCGAGAGGCGGATGCCAGGCCTTCCCTGCACATGCTGTGTCGAGTCTTTAGCTCAGCACACTCCCGGATCACTAACGCAGAACTGTCTTGCGACTTTGCTTAAAAACTCTCCCAAGGAACAGAGATGAATGTGTCATGTGGTCTTACCGGGGAGCCGTGTCAGAAAGCTCGCTTTAAATAATGAAAAGAGATGAGCCATTTTTGAAAGAGTAACACCAAAGATAATGAGAAGATTTGATTATAATATGGATTAAAAGCAGCCGCCGTTATAACTTATTAATTGCAAGTGAGATGATTTTTCATTTAGACACTACATTTGCGGTGATGACATAGATGAACCATTTTTTAAAGAACAGTTCTTAGAATGGTCCTGCATTTTAATTTTGTTTTGGAGGTCTCCTGTAAAAGGTTTACATTCATTCAAGGATAAAACACTTTTTTCTCATTATACAAATTTCACATCTTTCTTAAAGGGTCATGAAACCCCCCCACTTTCAGTTCAAGTCTACCTCAGAATTTTTTCAATAAATGCATCATAAATGGCGTGGAGCTCTGCGAGCAGAGGCAGGAGTGGCCGTGGCCAGCAGAGGAGAAGGAGGGGAGCGAACAACTGTTGTCAGTTAGCTCACAAAATAAGACACAAACCATGAGGAGAGCCATGATTTTATAGTTTACAAAGTTAAAATCCAAAGAAATAAACAGTAATTTAATGCCCTGCTACATTTGTTATTCGTAATTTCATATACACACAACCACAATTTATATCATCATAAAGATGATCGTGTTTATATAAACACTATAAATGAGGACTTCTCCCTCTATACCCGGGTCTGAATTTCCCTGCCTATTTCGACCATTAGCCCTGGTGGTAATCTGGAGGATTTAGGCGAACACAGCAGCACGGCAATGTGTCTAAATGTAAACAAACTCAACTGATAAGACAAAGTCCGCCATTCTCCAATTCTCATACTGCTCTCCCGACAAAAATGCTTGCTGCACACATACAGCTTTGCTGTATCAGCCCTGACAGGATCGCGGGGAAAAACATGCAACAAACCCAGTCGATTATGGAAACAAACCCATACAACCCTTCTGAAAGGCTACATACTGTGTGCCGTAGGTTCGTGGACGTGATCTCACCCAGTCATCAACAAAGGGAGAAACTGATGTGTCATCAGTCCACTTGCAGTTTTGCACTACGTCACAGATTTTGATCTCGCCCCAAAAATCATTTTAAACCCTGAAGATGAAATTAGCTGACAAAAGCTCAAAATTATCCAGTTTTCCCCAAAATTAAAGCCGACAGGTGCTAACATTGTCTTAACTGATGCTCAACACACACAAATCTCAAAAAAGTACCCGAGGGTTTCTTGAACCTTTAAAGACTCTCAAATGATTTTTTTCAAACATTCATTCTTTTTAAGTACCTACTTTTTAGGAGCCTACTCTGCTCTGATTGGTCAAATGGCCCAGTCTGTCCTGATTGTTCTACCGCTAACCCCTATCACAAGCAAAAATTGAGCAGGATGTTTCTCAGTGGCAAGTGTTGCCACATAGATCTCTACATAAGTATTACCAGAAGAATAACCAATCTAACAGATTTCATTGAGCTTTTGAACACAATGACCAATCAGATGCATTTAAATTAGTCATCGATCAATCATAACAAGTGTTATGCTCTTCAAGTAATGACACAGAACTTCCATTAAAGTTTTTCATGCTCCATTTAACTCCAGGTCACTGTAGTCCTAAACCTCATTTTAAAGGGATATGGAACTATCTCTTTAAGCCAAGGTAAAGAAACGTTGCACAATAGCAAATTTACAGTTTTGAAACAATGCCAAAAGTGTAAGTAGATGCTTAGCAACTGACAGCCAATCATGTACATATTCACATAATTTGTACAATAACGTAAAAACTGCGCATTCAGTGCATACTCACCTACTATATCGTATGTGAAATAGTTTGTCGGCAGAGTAGTAGGTCCGAATTTGTTCATAATTTTTCGAAGAACAGCATGCAAGAAATACCCAAATGACCTACTAATGCTGGTGAAATTCTGAAGTGCACATCCAATGGACACTCTCATGAGGCCACTATCAAATTATGAATAGGAGTGAATGCGGGTAGGTCATGTGATAATGATAATGGCAGATGTAGTATGTCTGAATTCCATTTAAACTAATCAATCATACAGAAAGTACTGTACTTTAATAAAGGTTGTCAAGTAAATTCTAATTCAACTACATGATTGGAATGGAATTCCGGATGCAGCTATTTTAAATAAACTGGAGTTTCAATGTTTCAGGGAAAAACTGTCCAAAAATGACTGAAAATTCTATCTAGGATTATCTATTGACCAAGGGTACAGTCGGAGCACTGTAAACCTGAAACAAGAAAACCCATGTTTCATTTTTCTTGGGGGTAAAGGTTAAAAAGACCATAAAAAGTACAGTGTGTGCAGCAATGTAATGCACTAATTGTTGTTCATGTAGTGACTCTTTGAGACACAGACAGTTCATCTGAGGAGTGTGTGTCTTAACATACAGTAGCAGCAAACAGTAAATGTATCCATCTTTTCATCTATTAACATCTCGGGAGTTTAAATGTGGTTGCTACTTCCAATATTTCATAGGGTGTTCTTTGGCCTATATGTCTTAAAGTTACTTTCAGATTATGTTTGACTGCTTTCGAATCAGAGTCTGCAAACAGCATTACACTACCAAACAAATGCTGTGGGTCAGTAAAAAGAAAAAAGGACTGTTTTTCAACTAGAGTACAATGAATTGCTGAAAATTGATTTCCGCAGAAGTATTAAGCAGCACAAACGATTTCATATATCATAAATGATAACTAAAAATGTTCCTCGAGAAACAGACCAGTATAACAGAATTATATCTGAAGGATAATGACAATGAACTGAATCATGTGATCATGTGAAATAATTGCTGTTGCATGTTCCACTTTCCATAACAGGCATTGAAAAAAATTACATTTCAAAACATATCGATTTGAAATAAATGCAGTTTACTTGAGTTTTAAAGACTAACATAAAACTTATTGACCCCGAACATTTGAATGGTTTATAAACTACTTAATAAACCTGCAAATTAAGATGGACTGCTTTCATGGACTGCTTTCATACAACTCCAACTCGAAACATCAAAAGAACTCAGACCTACAACAAAATATGAATATGAATTAGCCTATAAGAAAAAAAGCTAAATTTAGACCTTTCCATCCTTGTTGTTTTGAAATACAACCAACGGTGAGATTTTCCTCACTCTGACTCCAACAGATGAAGAGTGAAGTGCCAAACTCTGAAGTTAAAAGAACTCAAATTAGGTGAAGTCTAGAGAGAGGTAGTAATAGAAAAGAGAGGAAGGGAGGTGATGTAAAGAACGAAAAGTAAACAGACAGAACCAATGAGACTAAGAGAAACACAAGTGGAAAAACCACTGTTGATTGGAGGTACTTAGAAGAAACATAATTAAAGTCAAAATTAGTTGTGTGTCGGTACAAGTTTTTGGTAGTTTTTTTTTTTTTTTAGAAACTGATATTTTTATTCAGCAAGAACACATTAAATTTATCAAAAGTGACACTAAATATTAACACTAATAACCAGGGGCGGACTTAGGGATTTGGGGGCCCTAAGCAATTCCAGGTATGGGGCCCTAGCATTTTTGAATAAAAAAACTGCATGTTAAAATATAATATTTAAAGTATATTATTTATATTTTAATATTTAAAATGAACCTTTATCTTCCTAATGTAAAACTAAAAGCAATAAATTCTGAAATAAATAAAACAAGCTCACAAAGTGTCCAAACTCGGTCCTGGAGGGCCGGTGGCCTGCAGATTTTAGCTCCAACTTGTCTCAACACACCTGCACAGATGTTTCTAGAAAGCCGATAGAGAGCTTGATTAGCTGGCCCAGGTGTGTCTGATTGGGGTTGAAACTAAACTTTGCAGGACACCGGCTCTCCAGGACCGTACTTGGGCACCGCGATGTACAGTTAATTAGACATTTTTGTAATTAGATTTTAATAGTAATAATAATTTTTAAAACATTCAGACAAATTTAATTAACAATCCATCAAACTAATCTTTTTCCCATTTTTCATATGAATTGAATATTCGTGGTTTGTGAATCAGCCGTTTGACTGGGAAATGTTATTTGAACAGGCCCTCTCTTAACAGGCTCACATGAGTGCTCGTCACCTGACAGTTGTTTCGGCCAGACAGCAGGATCGCGAAGGAAGCTGTGTTTCGTTTTTTGTCGTATTTCTACTTGTTTTCCCAAATGTTCTCAAAATTCTCACTCTTGCACACTCTACCTCTACTCTAATCACTGGCAGACTGGTGTCACTAAAATCTCTGTGATTATGAACAAAAGCAAGAAAAGAATAAACGGTTTATTTAAATTATTACATTTAAAACAGAGGAGAAGCAGATCAGTTTGACTGTACAAGGTGCTAAAACATTTGCCATTGATTTGCAGAGGAATGATCTGCTCTCAAAGCTGCAGGTGTGAGAAATGCTGTGTGGCATTGTACCTCCTTTGTGTGCTCTGAGGCGGGAGAGAGACCAATGACATCACCCGTAGCTCATTGCGAAGAGTAACGTTAGGAACGGTACAGCACAGACACATGAGAGTCTGTAAAAAATTTCCAGTAACACCTAAAAACATCAGCTAGTCACTTTTTTTAAAAATTTGGAGCTAGAGGGGGAACACTGGCTGGCTGTGTCTTTGATTGAAGCCCTCACATCTCGCGCATGTGAGTACGGAAGGAATGTTCTATTATTGATGGGGGCCCCCGGTTTTGAAAAGTAGTAAAAATGTTAAGGGGCCCTAAGCGGTTGCTTACCTCGCTTATTGGTTAAGTCCACCCCTGCTAATAACAAAAGTTCTACTTTATAGGGATACTTCACCCCCCCCAAAAATTGTCAATATTTTGCTTAGCCTCAAGTGGTTCCAAGCATTTATAAGTTCTTTATTCTGTTGAACACTAAAGAAGATATTTTGAAGAATACTGAAAACCTGTATACATTAACATTTCTAGTTTACAGCTTTTCAATATATCTTTTTTTGTTTTCTGATAAAAAAAAAAATTCGCCGCCTTCTCTGCTTTTCAGAGGAAAGAAATTCAAACAGCTTTGGAGCATGTAATAGTTGACATAATTTTTCACTTTTGGGTGAACTATTCCTTTAAGTTAGTGGAGTCATAGAACACATGACACTTTAGTAATAGCTTAAAAAAAATCAGATTTACAGTCTGGAATAAATTACAGAAAACACTTATTTAACATTACAACAAGATGTTACAATATTATTGCTTTCATTGTATTGTGGTTGAATAAAAATTCAGTCCTGAAGACGCTTAAATTCGTCAGAAGCTAAAATCGTCATCATAGTCTCATTTTGAAAACGTAGCCCTATATACATTTCTATAGATCACAAATTATGTAGCCAGAGGAACGTATGGAACGTACATTTCATCTTTAAAATTAATGCTACGAGGCTTTAAGACACCGTTCCTTTTTGCACTTACCAGCTGATTGCTTACCTCCGCTGTTACTAGTTTGTCCAATGACTCACCGCGTATGTTGGCGGATTTGAGACGCAGAGCGGAGTTGACCGTGACGACGGGGTTCGAGTCCGGTGAAGAACGGTTCAGAAAAGCAGATAAGACAAAAAAAGCCAATAAATAAAACAAACAAGTAAATAACAGAAAATGTGATAAAGATAAGGCGAGGCATTTTTTTGGATCGCTTTTGAAAACACTTTTGGTTGGGTTTAAGGAAATGGGTGGGTGCTGGTCAATTGGTGCTTTTTCGGTTGGGTTTAGGGAAAGAGGAGAGTGGGTCAGTCGACAGCGGCCTGTGGTGGATTTACGTGAGAAGAGCAGACGCACTTAAGACGAATGGCACTCGCGAAGAGCAGACGAATGGCACTCGCGAGAGAGATTTGAGATCTGAAAAAGCGTACACTACGGCCTCTAGTGGATTCATAAAAACAAAAACGGCAAAAAAACAGCTCCTGGGACGTATTTGACACTCTCCAGAAATGTATACAGGAGTAGATATTCAGAATGAGCGTTGGTGGAAAATCATCCTGACACCCCAAACATTTCATATCCTTGATAACAATGCCACTACTTCAAGTACATAGACACATGCATACACATACATACAGTAAGTAGCCATCATATATCCAGTTGATAATGTCCTTAAGGCAAACCACTTGCATACCACTGCTTCAGCTCACCTCGATTTACTTTTCACCTTAAAGCACTTCCCGGGAGCCTCTACTTCATGCTCCCACACGCTCAGAATCTGGTGATGGGATCAATGCGGGCAGATGCACAAGAGAGGTCTGGAAAGTGAGGCTCAACGTGACAGGGTGAGCTCCCAGTAGGCTGGCCAGGAGATTTATGAACTTCTCAGTGGGAGAAATTGACATTCATACTAATTAGTCAACCATTGTTTCTCCCATGCAAACCCCCAGAGCGAAGGCATCAGACCCCGCCGTAGACTGACCTCTCTGTACTGCTAAATATAGCCGCACAATGGCAAAGACACGGGCTCTCTTACTGTGTGATGTTTGATTAACATTTAATTAACATTTGTGTGGCATTTCCCACAGAATAGGAGAAATACAAATAAAAGAAAAATGTATAAATAAGTATAACTGCTCAGCATTCATACTTTTTTTTCCGCGTGACTGAGACAGCCTGAAGGAAATAAGGCCTTAATGAGGACCTGAACAAACAGAGAGAAAAAGCACATTAAAAAAACGCAGATGACTTGATCCCAATTAAAACAACATCGTCATTCCTTTAAAAAGTGCTGTTTGTTTCTGTTTTGCCACGAATGTGAAGGAATATGCATAAATCTGAACTGATACGGGTCTGCAAGTGCGCCCCTGCATAACTTATACGCCATGTGGGCAGGAAGTTGGCCACAATTTACTCGATGCAAAATGTAAGGGTAATAGAGCTTCACCAAGCTCTTAGGCTCAGAGTTTCATGCAAGTCACACTCGCTAACAGGAGACGTATCTTCATGGAGGCTGAAATTTAATCAGCAAGGTGCAGCTGCAAAAATAAATCATGCTACTTACCAAAGCATGTAGCAGTGCTGTTGTAAAAGAGCTGAATGTTAGTGGTAAATCAATTGTAGGCGCTCCATCGATTTCTGCTCCAGTAGCTTGGCTTCGCTTAGAGTGCTGGTTAAGCTCTTAATCTAGAATTGTGTGATATGGAACATTAACTTACCCACAGCAACGGTTCAAGGTTTGAACGGGTAGCTTGAACCGGATAGCCTTTGCTGGCAGCTTCCATAACTGCACTATTTGTTTGGTAAAACATGTTGCTACATTTAAGGCCAAAAAAGCATTTCTTTTACATTTTCTTTATGAATTTAGATATAATATTTTAAATATAACAATAAATATGTTAAAACATTATATTTATGACATTTATATAATACATAAATAAATACATGATCACATATAAACAAAGAATGATAATTAGTACACGCAAAACAAATATGATTTTTGCTGCTTGTTCAAACTACATATTTAAAATGAGCTGAAACAAAACAATTCTGGAATTTTTGTGGAAACTTAAATTGTTTCAGGTTTAATCTATTTAAAAGGCACCTATTTTATCCCTTTTTCAAGATTTACTTTAAGCCTTTTGTTTCTCCAGAATGTGTCTGTTTCAGCTCAAAACACCCATCAGATTATTTATTATACCTTTTTGTATATTGGTATTTTCAGCTCTGAGCACATTGTAGCTGTTCCAGAGTGTGTCTCCATCTCCTGCTGCGTCAGATAAACAGCACAGTGACTGACATGAAGGAAGCAGGTCTCACGTAACGTTTGTGCGAAATACTACAGTAAGAACTTTCACAATGATTATTTGATGTATTTGTCATGGAGTTTATTCAAGCCTTTCTGCAATGATAAGTCACACACAGCAGACACACACACACACACACACACACGCGCGCGCGCGCACGTGCGTTTAACTTTGCACTGATTATGCATGGCAAATGTGAGAGGTTGCACATAAATATCTACTGCTGTATGCATATCCGTTATGTTAATGTACAAAATAAACCTGATTTAAGGTTCACAAACTGGGACTGAAGTGTCCTCTTTTATAATTGTACTGACATGCAGCTGTGTTGATGAATTACATAGCAATGTTACCATGTTATACTCACTTTTTTACAAACGTGCACTGTTTTAAAAATGTTTTAAACTTGTAAAATTCATTCTTGATCACATTTGATAATGATTGATGATCACAGAGAGCTGAACAGATCTTTTAATTCCAG